>NW_012267582.1:19182-21602 GCF_000151885.1 Dipodomys ordii | reverse complement strand
AAGATTGGTGCTGTCAATTTCTCTATGGTGGCGTGTCACTCCTTTGGGGAAGGAGTAAACCCTCAGTGCTTGGGGGCCTTAAAACGGTTTCAAGGTCCCCATGTTCTGAGTGCTCAATCTTTTCTCGTTTTCAAATTTATTTATTTGTTCATTTATTTTTTTGCAAACAATGTACAGAGGGGTTAAAATTACATGTGCCAGATAATGAGTACATTTTTTATAAAGTATTATAACGTCCTTTTTGTTTCCAATTCCCATCTTTTCCCATCCTCCTCCTGACCTCCCCCACAGTCCTCCCCTCTCCCATACCCCCCACCACTCACAAACCAAAGTTGTAAAGTTCGTATTGGACATACCGACTTGAAAATCGCATTTTTGCTATGGGTCCACCTCTATCTCTGTTTAAACGAATTGTTTTTCCCCTTCCCCTCCACAAATTATACCGACATGAAATACAGTGAAAGCAGTTGTTATACAATGGGGGAGGGAATTACAAAGTAAAAAAGAAATGATCTTATGAATTTGTCATAAACAATCGCTTGAAATCAAATAAAAACCTTTCAAATACATATCTTAGGGTTCATTTCATTAACATCACCTTATCTGACTTTCTCTGCTTTACTCAAACTTTTGTTTGCATGCTGAACTCGCTAACACTGGTCAGTTCTCCCAGAATTGGAAGACAAAATTGGACTGGTTCCTGTGGATGGACAGTATAAGTGGCTTTCAGCCAAGCTATTATGCAGACCGGAGAAACCTGGGTTAGAAAGATGCAGTCTACTTGTATTTAGAGGCTTACCTCTCCTTTGAGGAAGATGTAGATCATTGAGAATTTGAGCCCTGAAAAACAATTTTGTTTTAAGGCGCCGAATTTCTGTGTTGCTCTATCTAGTCGTTTGCATCCTGTGCTCTCAAACACTTTTCAGCTCTCCCAGAATTGCAAGGAATATAATTGGACCTGTTATTGTTGACAGTATGTGGAACAGGATGTAGATTAGGGCTTAGTGAGAAAGGTCGGCGCTGTCCATATATCTTTGGAGGCTTGTCTCTCCATTGGGGAAGGAGTAGAGCATCCTCACTTTGGGACCTTAAAACTGTTTTAAGGTCACCAATTTCGGAGTGCTCTCTAATGTCGTTTGCATCCTGAGCTGACTAACACAGATCAGCTCTCCCAAAATTGGATGAAACAAATTGGACTGGGCTCTGTGGACAGTTTGAGAGGCATTAAGCCCTGATGGATTCAGACCAGAGTTGCCTGGGCGAGAATAATGCAGTCTATTTCTATTTAGCGTCTTTTCTCTGCTTTGGGGAAGGTGTAGAGCACTCAAAACTTGGGGACATTAAATAATTGATTTAAGGTCCCCAAATTTTGAGTGCTCTTTCTTGTTATTTGCAACCTGTGCTCCCAAAACCACCTCAGCTCTCCCAAATATTTCAAAGAATTCTTTTGACCTACGGCTGGTGATACAGACAGGGCCTGTGAACCAAGCCAGGATGCACGTAGGAGCTAGTAGAGACCGAAATATGCTGTCTATTTCTCTTTGGTGACTTGTCTCTTCATTATGGAAGGTGGAGAGTATTCACAACTGAGGCGCCAAAAAACAGTTATGTTTTAAGGTTCCAAGTTCTCAGGGCTCTATCTTGTCGTTTTCATCCTGAGCTCCCTAACACTTCTCAGCAATCCCAGAATTGCAAGGAAAAAATTGGGACTGGTTAATGGGGACAGTGTGAGGAGATTTAAGCCCTGCTAGGTTGCAGACCGAAGATGCCTGTGATAGACCGATGCTGTCTAACTCTCCTTAATGACCTTTCTTACCATTGGGGAATGTGTAGAGCATTTAGAACCTGGTCACCGTCAAACAATAATGTTTTAAATCACCGAGGTTCTGAGTGCTCTATATAGTATTTATTTTGTTGGTCCTGGGGCTTGAACTCTGGGCCTGGGTGTTGTCCCTCAGCTCTTCAACTCAAGGCGAGCGCTCTACCACTTGAGCTACAGCACCACTTCCGGTTTTCTGGTGGTTTATTAGAGATAGGTGTCTCACCTTCTCTCCTGCCCGGGCTGGCTTGCAACCATGTACCTCAGATCTCAGGCTCCGGAGTAGATAGGATTTCAGGCGTGAGCCACCAGTTGCCGGCTCTATCTTATTCTTTGCATCCTGAGTTCCTAAACACTTTTGACCTCTCTCAGAATTAAAAGGAAAAAAAATTAACCTGTTATTGTAGACAAAATTAGGCACTTCCAATGTTGCTAGGATGCAGAGCAGAGCTTCTTGGGAAAGATGGGTGCTGTGAATTTCTCTTTGGAGGGGTGTCTCTTCTTTGGGGAAGGTGTAGAGCCCTCCTTCCCTGGGGGCCTTAAGACTGTTCTAGGGTCTCCATATT
Organism: Dipodomys ordii; assembly: GCF_000151885.1. Taxonomy (NCBI): domain Eukaryota; kingdom Metazoa; phylum Chordata; class Mammalia; order Rodentia; family Heteromyidae; genus Dipodomys; species Dipodomys ordii. The sequence goes on along the minus strand of NW_012267582.1, from coordinate 19,217 downwards.
CTGAGTACTCTATCTTATCTTTTGTACCTGCGCTC
>NW_012267582.1:18173-19132 GCF_000151885.1 Dipodomys ordii | reverse complement strand
TAACACTGGTCACTTCTCCCAGAATTGGAAGAACAAAGTTTGGACTGTTTACTGTGGATAGTGCAAGGGTCATTAAGCCCTGCTAAGATTCAGAACACAGTTGCCTGGGACAGAACAATACTTTCTATTTCTCCTAAGTGGCTTGTGTTGCTCTTGGGAAAATTTAAGAGCACTCAGAACTTGGAGACCTTAAAACAATTTTCTTTATATTCTCCAATCTCTGAGAACTCTCTCTTGTTGTTTGCATCCTGTGCTCCTTAACCTTCCACAGCTCTCTCAAAATTGCAAGTAAAATGGATTGTCCAGCGGATGGTGACAAGGGGCTTTGAACCATGCCAGGATGCACACAGGCGCTGCTAGAAACCGAATGATGTTGTCTATTTCTCTTCGGAGGCTGGTCTTTTCTTTTTCGAAGGTATAGAGCACCCAGAACCTTGGCACCATAAAACAATTTTGTTTTAAATTCTCCATATTCTCAGTGCTCTATCTTGTCATTTTCATCCTGAGCATCCTAACACTGGTCAGCAAACACTGCATTGCAAGGAAAAACTTCGGACTTGTTACTATGGACAGTGTAAGGGGCTTCAAGCCCTGCTAGGATGCAGAGCGCTGTTGCCTGTGATAGAACCATGCTGTCTATTTCTCTTTAGTGGCTTGTATCTCCTTTGAGGAATTGTAGAGCCTTCAGAACTTGGGCAATATTGTTTACCTCACTGAAGGTCTGAGTGCTCTCTCTTGTCGTTTACAAACTGAGATCTCAAAAACTTTTCAACCCTGCCAGTGGTATGGAGAAAAATGGAACCTGTGATTGTAGACAGGATGAGACACTTTCTGTCTTGCTAGGATGCAGACCAGAGCTTCTTGGGAAGATTGGTGCTGTCAATTTCTCTATGGAGGCATGTCCCTCCTTTGGGGAAGGAGTAAACCCTCATTGCTTGGGGGCCTTAAAACGGTTTCAA
>NW_012267582.1:3953-17050 GCF_000151885.1 Dipodomys ordii | reverse complement strand
GCTGTCCATATATCTTTGGAGGCTTGTCTCTCCATTGGGGAAGAAGTAGAGCATCCTCACTTTGGGACCTTAAAACCGTTTTAAGGTCACCAATTTCGGAGTGCTCTATCATGTCGTTTGCATCCTGAGCTGACTAACACAGATCAGCTCTCCCAGAAATGGATGAAACAAATTGGACTGGGCTCTGTGGACAGTGTGAGGGGCATTAAATCCTGATGGATGCAGACCAGAGATGCCAGGGCAAGAAAAATGCAGTCTATTTCTATTTAGCGGCTTTTCTCTCCTTTGGGGAAGGTGTAGAGCACTCAAAACTTGGGGAACTCCAGTCCAGGAGGAGTGGGCTTGGACAGGGTTCTGTGAAACTGCCTGGTGCCGCTCCAGGCAGTGCTGGCTTGGACAGGACCCTGTGAGGCTGGTGCAGTCTGGTTCAGTTGACAATGGCTTGGACAAGGCTCTGTGAGCCTGGCCTGGGACGGTGAAGGAGCAGCTGTCTTGGACAAGACTCTGTGAGGCTGGCCCTGCCCAGTCTAGGAGGAGCTGGCTTGGACTGGGCTCCTTGAGGCTGGCCCCCATTGGTCCAGGCGGCGCTGGCTTGGACATGGCTCGAAAGACTGCCCCACGCCAGTCCAGGTAGTGCTGGCTTAGACAGGCCTCTTTGAGCCTGGCCCTTCCAGGTCCAGGTAGTACTGGCATAGACAGGGCTCTGTGAGTCGGGTGCAGTCCGGTTCAGTAGACGCTGGCTTGGTCAGGGCTCTGTGAACCTGGCCCAGGCCGGTCAAGAGCAGCTGGCTTAGACAAGACTCTGTGAGGTTGGCCCGGGCCAGTCAAGCAGGAGCTTCATGGACAGGGCTCTGTGGCACTGGTCATGTCCAGTCCAGTTGGCGCTGTCTTAGACAGGCCTCTGAGGATGGCCTGGTCAGGTCGAGGAACAGCTGGCTTGGACAAGACTCTGTGAGGCTGGCCCACACAGTCTTGGAGGAAATGACTTGTCCAGGGCTCTTTGAGTCTTGCCCTCCTCAGTCCAGGCACTGCTGGCTTGGACAGGGCTCAAAAAGCTGTCCCCAGGGTGGTCCAGGTGGCACTGGCTTGGATAGGGCTCTGTGAGCCTGGCCCAGGCCAGTCAAGGAACAGCTGGCTAGGACAAGACTCTGTGAGGTTGGCCCAGGCCAGTCTAAGTAACTTCTGCTAGACTTGGACAGGGTTCTGTAAGCCTGGCCTGGTCCAGTCCAGGAAGAGCTGGTGTGGACAAGGCTCTGTGAGATTGGCCTGGGCCAGTCTGGTAGAAGCTAGATGGCTTGGACAGGGCTCTGTGAAGCTGGCCCAGGCCAATGCAGGCGTGGCTGGCTTGGATAGGACTTTGAGATCCTGTCCCCCACTGGTCCAGGTATTACTGCCATGGATACGGCTCTGTAAGCCTGGCCCGTGATGGTTCAGGCTTCGCTGGTTTGGACAGGGCTCTGTGACACTGGCCCACGCCTATTCAGTTGGCGCTGGCTTGGACAGGACCCTCTGAGCCTGGCCTTGGTCACTTCAGGTAGAGCTGGCTTGGACAGGGATTCTGAGAGGCTGGTCCAGTCGGGTCCAGGGCAGCTGGCTTGGACAAGACTCTGTGAGGCTCGCCCGGCCCAGTCTAGGAGGAGCTGGCTTGGACACGGCTCAAGAGGCTGTCCCCGAGTTGTCCAGGCGTCCCTGGCTTGGACAGAGCTCTGTGTGCCTGGCCTGCACCGGTCCCGGTGGTTCTGTCTTGGACAGGGTTCTGTAAACCTGGCTGGTGCCAGTCCAAGAGGCGCTGGAGTGGACAGGGCCCTGTGAGACTGGTGCAGGCTGGTCCAGTCCAGGTGGTGCTGGCTTGGACAAGGCTCCGTGAGGCTGGCCCAGTCAGGTCGCGGTGCAGCTGGATTGGATAAGACTTTGTGAGGCTGGTCAACCCCAGTCTAGGAGGAGCTGTCTTGGACAGGGCTCTTTGAGGCTATCCCCAATCTGTCCAGGCAGCGCTGGCTTACCCAGGGCTCGAAAGGCTGTCCCCCAGCTGGTCTAGGCAGCCCTGATTTGGGCACTGCTCTGTGAGCCAGCCTGCACCGGTCCAGGCAGTGCTGGCTTGCACAGGGCTCTGTGAGGTTCGTGCAGTCTGGTCCAGTTGAAGGTGGCATAGACCGGGCTTTGTAAGGCTGACTAGGGCCAGTCAAGGAGCAGCTGGCTTGGAGAAGTCTCTGTGAGGTTGGCCCGGGCCAGTCTTGGAGGAGCTGGCTTGGACAGGGCTCTGTGAGGCTGGCCCAGACCGGTGCAGCCGTGGCTGGCTTGGACAGGATTTTGAGAGCCTGTCCCACGGAGGCCCAGGCAGTACTGGCATGGAAGTGCTCTGTGAGCCTGGCCCATGTTGGTCCAGATGGTGCTGGCTTGGACAGAGCAGTGTGAGGCTGTCCCAGGCCAGTGCAGGTGGCCCTGCCACGTACACGGCTTGTGCAGCTGGCCCCAGACTGGTCCAGGGGGAGCTGTTTTTGACAGGGCTCTGTGAGAATGGCCTGGTCAAGTCGAGGAGCAGCTGGCTTGGACAAGACTCTGTGAGGCTGGCCGGGCCCAGTCTAGGAGGAGCTGGCTTGGACTGGGCTCTTTGAGGCTGGCCCCCATAGGTCCAGGCGGCGCTGGCCTAGACATGGCTCAAAAGGCTGTCCCCATGCCGGTCCAGGTAGTGCTGGCTTAGACAGGCCTCTGTGATTCTGGTTCAGTCTGGTTCAGTTGACGCTGGCTTGGACAGGGCTCTGTGAACCTGCCCCGGACCGGTCAAGGTGCAGCTGGCTTGGACAAGACTCTGAGGCTGGCCCGGTCCGGTCTAGAGGAGCTGGCTTGGACAGGGCTCTTTGAGGCTGGCCCCCATTGGTCCAGGACGTGCTGGCTTGAACAGGCTCGAAAGGCTGTCCACAGGCTTGTCCAGGGGGCCCTGCCTTGGACAGGACTCTGTGAGCTTGGCCCAGGGAAGTCCAGGAGGACTAGACTTAGGGTTCTGTGAGACTGGCCAGCGCGGGTCCAGGCAACCCTGGCTTGGTCAGGGCACTATGAGGCTGGTGCAGTCTGGTCCAGTTGACACTGGCTTGGACAGGGCTCTGTGAGCCTGGCCCAGGCCGGTCAAGGAGCAGCTGGCTTGGACAAGACTCTGTGAGGTTGACCCGGGCTAGTCCAGGAGGAGCTGGATTAGACAGGGTTCTGTGACACTGGCCTGGGCCGGTCCAGGTGGCCCTGTCTCCCACAGGGCTTGTGCAGCTGGCCCCAGGCTGGTCCAAGAAGAGCTGGTTTGGACAGGGCTCTGTGAGGCTTGCCTGGTCAGGTCGAGGAGCAGCTGGCTTGGACAAGACTCTGTGAGGCTAGCCCGGCCCAGTCTAGGATGAGCTGGCTTGGACAGGACTCTGTGAGGCTGGCCTGCATCAGTCAGGCAGCACTGGCTTGGACAGGGCTAGGTACAGTCTGGTCCTGGTGGTGCTGTCTTGTACAGGGCTCTGTGAGTCTGGCCTGGTCGGGTGCAGGGCAGCTGGCTTGGATAAGACTCTGTGAGGCTCACCTGGCCCAGTCTAGGAGAAGCTGGCTTGGGCAGGGCTCTTTGAGGCTGGCCTGCATCAGTCAGGTGGTACTGGCTTGGACAGGACTCAAGAGGCTGTCCCCGGGCTGGTCCAGACTACCCTGGCTTTTACAGAGCTCTGTGAGCCTGGCCTGGGCCAGTCCAGGTGGTGCTGTCTTTGACAGGGTTCTGTAAAACTGGCCCGCGCCAGTCCAAGTAGCACTGGATTAGACAGGGCCCTTTGAGTCTGGTGCAGGCTGGTCCAGGTGGTGCTTGCTAGGACAAGGCTCCATAATGCTGGCCCAGTCAAGTCGAAGTGCAGCTGGCTTGGACAAGATTTTGTGAGGCTGGCCCGGCCCAGTCTAGAAGGCGGCGGCTTGGACAGGGCTCTGTGAGGCTGGCCCAGGCTGGTGCAGGGGTGGCTGGCTTGGACAGGAGTTTGAGAGCCTTTCCCACGGCAGTCCAGGCAGTACTGGCATGGACAGGGCTCTGTGAGGTTGGCCCGGGCAGGTCCAGGTGGCCCTGTCTCACACAGGGCTTCTGCAGCTGCCCCAGGCTGGGCCAGGAGGATGTGGCTTCGACAGGGCTCTGTGAGGCTGGCCTGGTCAGGTCGAGGAGCAGCTGTCTTGGACAAGACTCTGTGAGGCTGGCCCGGCCCCGTCTAGGAAGAGCTGTCTTGGACTGGGCTCTTTGTGGCTGTCCCCCATTGGTCCAGGTGGCGCTGGCTTGGACATGGCTGGAAAGACTGTCCCCACGCCGGTCCAGGTAGTGCTGGCTTAGACAGGCCTCTGTGAGCCTGGCCCATGCCGATCCAGGTAGTGCTGGTTTGGACAGGGCTCTGTGAAACTGGCCCCAGCCTGTCAAGGAGCAGCTGGCCTGGAAAGGGCTCTGTGAGGCTGGTCCGGTCGGGTGCAGGGCAGCTTGCATGGATAAGACCCTGTGAGGCTGGCCCAACCCAGTCTAGGAGGAGCTGGCTTGGACAGGGCTCTGTGAGGCTGGCCTGTATCAGTCAGGTAGCACTGGCTTGGATAGGGCGAGGTGCAGGCTGATCCTGGTGGCGCTGGCTTGGACAGGGCTCTGTGAGGCTGGGCCATTCCGATCCAGGAGGAGCTGGCTTGGACAGGGCTTTCTGAGGCTGGCCTGGGCCGGTCCACATGGCCCTGACTTGAACAGGATTCTGTGAGCCTGGCCTGGGCTAGTCCAGCTGGGGCTGCCTTGGACAAGGCCCTGTTAGACTGGCTGGGTCCGGTCCAATTGGAGCTGGCTTAGACAAGTCTTTGTGAGGCAGCTCCGTTCCAGTCTAGGAAGACCTGGCTTGTACAGGGCTCTGTGATCGTGGCCCAGACCAGTCAAGGAGCAGCTGGTTAGACAAGACTCTGTGAGGTTGGCCCGGGCCAGTCACAGAGGAGCTGGCATGGACAGGGCTCTGTGGGGCTGGCCCCGTCAGGTGCAGGGCAGCTGGCTTGGACAAGACTCTGTGAGGCTGGCCTGCCCCAGTCTAGGAGGAGCTCGCTTGGACAGGGCTCTGTAAGGCTGCCCTGCATCAGTCAGGCAGCACTGCCTTGGACAGAGCTAGGTGCAGGCCGGTCCTGGTGGCACTGGCTTGTACCAGGCTCTGTGCAGATGGGCCATTCTGTTCCAGGAGGAGCTGTCTTGGACAGGGCTCTCAGGCTGGCCTGGACCGGTCAACGTGGCCCTGGCTTTAACAGGATTCTGTGAGCCTGGTCCGGGCTACTCCAGCTGGGGCTGGCTTGGATAAGGCCCTGTTAGACTGGCTGGGTCCAGTCCAGGCAGTGCTGGCTTAGACATGTCTCTGTGAGGCTGCTCCATTCCATTCTAGGAAAAGCTGGCTTGTAGAGGACTCTGTGATGGTGGCCCAGGCCGGTCAAGGAGCAGCTGGCTTAGACAAGACTCTGTGAGGTTGGCCCAGGCCATTCAAGGAGGAGCTGGCATGGACAGGGCTCTGTGAGGCTGGCCCCATCAGGTGCAGGGCAGCTGGCTTGGACAAGACTCTGTGAGGCTGGCCCGGCCCAGTCTAGGAGGAGCTGGCTTGGACAGGGCTCTGTGAGGCTGGCACCCATCGGTCCAGCCAGCGCAGGGCTCCAAAGGATGTCCCCCAGCTGGTCTAGGTGGCCTTGATTGGACAGGGCTCTGTGAGCCTGCCCTGCACCGGTCCAGGCAATGCTGGCTTGCAAAGGGCTCTGTGAGGCTGGTGCAGTCTGGTGCATTTGAAGGTTGCATGGATAGGGCTTTGTGAGGCTGGCCCAGGCCGGTCAAGGAGCAGATGGCTTGGAGAAGTCTCTGTGAGGTTGTCCTAGGCCAGTTTAGGAAGAGCTGGCTTGGACAGGGCTCTGTGAGGCTGGCCCACAGTGGTCCAGGCAGTACTGGCATGGACAGGGCTCTGTGAGACTGGCCCGTGTTGGTCCAGATGGTGCTGGCTTGGACAGGGCTCCTTGAGGCTGGCTCAGGCAGGTCCAGATGGCCCTGTTTCACACAGGGCTTGTGCAGCTGCCCCAGGCGGGTCTAGGAGGAGCTGGCTTCGACAGGGCTCTGTGAGGCTGGCCTGGTCAGGTCAAGGAGAAAATGGCTTGGACAAGACTCTGTGAGGCTGGCCCAGCCTGTCTAGGAGAAGTTGGCTTGGACTGGCCTCTTTGAGGCTGGCCCCAATCGGTCCAGGCGGCGCTGGCTTGGACATGGCTCAAAAGGCTGTCCCCACACCGGTCCACGTAGTGCTGGCTTAGACAGGCCTCTGTGAGCCTGGCCTATGGTGATCCAGGTAGTACTGGCTTAGACAGGTCTCTGTGAGTCTGGTGCAGTCTGGTTCATTTGAAGCTGGCTTGGACCGGGCTCTGTGAGCCTGGCCTGCACCGGTCCAGGCAGTGCTGGCTTGCAAAGGGCTCTGTGAGGCTGGTGCAGTCTGGTCCAGTTTAAGGTGGCATGGACAGGGCTTTGTGAGGCTGTCCCTGGCCTGTCAAGGAGCAGCTGGCTTGGAGAAGTCTCTGTGAGTTTGGCCCGAGCCAGTCTAGGAGGAGCTGGCTTGGACAGGGCTCTGTGGGGCTGGCCTGGGCCGGTCCAGCTGGCCCTGTCTCGCATAGGGCTTGTGCAGCTGGCCCAGGCTGGTCTAGGAGGAGCTGGCTTCGACAGGGCTCTGTGAGGCTAGCCTGGTCAGGTCAAGGAGCAGCTGGCTTTGACAAGACTCTGTGAGGCTGACCTGGCCCAGTCTAGGCGGAGCGGGCTTGGACTGGGCTCTTTGAGGCTGGCCCCCATTGGTCCAGGCAGCGCTGGCTTGCACGTGGCTCAAAAGACTTTCTCTATGCCGGTCCAGGTAGTGCTGGCTTAGACAGGCCTCTGTGAGTCTGTTGCAGTCTGGTTCAGTTGACGCTCTCTTGGACTGGGCTCTTTGAGGCTGGCCCCCATTGGTCCTGGTGGCGCTGGCTTGGAAACAGCTCAAAAGCCTGTCTCCTGCCTGGTCCAGGCTGCCCTGGCTTAGACAGGGCTCTGTGAGCCTGCCCTGCGCCAGTCCAGGTAGTGCTGGTTTAGACAGGGCTCTGTGAGTCTGGTGCAGTCTGATCCAGGTGACGCTGCCTTCTCAGGGCTCTGTGAACCTGGCCCAGGCCGGTTAAGGAGCAGCTGGCTTGGACAAGACTCTGTGAGGTTGGCCTGGTCCAGTCAAAGAGGGGCTGGCTTATACAGGGCTCTGTGAGGCTGATCTGGTCTGGTCCAAGAGCAGCTGGCTTGGACAAGGATCTGTGAGTCTGGACTGGGCCAGTGTAGGAAGAGCTAGCTTCGACAGGGATCTGGCTGGTGGGCCCGGGCCGATCCAAGTGGTGCTGGCTTGTTCAGGACTCTGTTAGTCTGGCCCGGGCAGGTCCAGGTGGTGCTGTTTTGGACAGGGTTCTGTGAACCTTGCCTGCACCGGTCCAAGTGGCACTGGAATGGACAGGGCTTGTGAAGCAGGCCCCGGGCTGGTCCAGGAGGAGCTGGCTTGGACAGGGCTCTGGGATGCTTTACTGGGCCAGTCTAGGAGGAGCTGCCTTGGACAAGGCTCTGGGAGGCTGGACCGGGCCAGTCTTGGAGGAGCTGTCTTGGACAGGGCTCTGTGAGGCTTGCCTGGTCCGGTCCAGGAGGAGATGGCTTAGACAAGGCTCTGTAAGGCTCGTCCAGACCAGACTAGAAAGAGCTGGTCCCCATCAGTCTAGGTGGCCCTGGCTTGGACAGGGCTCTGTGAGCCCGGCCCGTGCTGGTCCAGGAGGAGCTGGCTTGGACAGGGCTCTGTGAGGCTGGCCCGTTGTGCTCCAGGAGCAGCTGGCTGGGACAAGACTCTGTGACGTTGACCCACACCAGTTTAGGAGGAGCTGGCTTGGACAGGGCTCTGTGAGGCTGGTGCAGGCTGGTCCAGGTGGCACTGGCTTAGACATTGCTTCTGAGGCTGGCCTGGTCAGGTCGAGGAGCACCTGGCTTGGACAAGACTCTCTGAGGCTGGCCCGGCCCAGTCTAGGAGGAGCTGGTTTGGGCAGGGCTTTTTGAGGCTCGCCCTCACCAGTTCAGGCAGTACTGGCTTGGACAGGGCTCATAAAACTGTCCCGGGCTGGTCCTGGCGGCCCTGGTTTGGACAGGGCTCTGTGAGCCTGGCCGGGGCCGGTCCAGGCAGTGCTGCCTTGGACAGGGCTTTGTGAGGCTGGTGCAGGCTGGTCCTGGTGGCGCTGGCTTGGACAGGGCTCTGTGAGGCTGGTCCGGTCCAGGAGAAATTGGCTTGGACAGGGATCTCTGAGGCTGGCCTTGGCCGGTCCAGGTGGCCCTGGCTTGTACAGGATTCTGTGAGTCTGGCCCGGGCCAGTCCTGATGGGGCTGGCTTGGACAGCGCCCTGTTAGACTGGCGCAGTTGAGTCCAGGAGGAGCTGGCTTAGACAAGTCTCTGTGAGGCATATCCATTCCAGTCCAGGAGGAGCTGTCTTGGACAGGAATCTGTGATGGTGGCCCAGCTGATCCAGGTGGTGCTGGCTTGGAGAGGACTCTGTTAGTCTGGCCCAGGCAGTGCTGTCTTGGACAGGGTTCTGTGAACCTGGCCTGTGCTGGTCCAAGTGGAGCTGGCATGGACAGGGCTCTGTGAGCCAGGCTGGTGCCAGTCCAGGAGGTGCTGGCTTGGACAGTGCTCTGTGAGGCAGGCTCGTGCCAGTCTAAAAGGAGCTGTCTAGGACAAGACTCTGTGAGGATGGCCCGGGCCAATCACGGCGGTCATGGCTTGGACAGGATTTTGTGAGCCTCTCCCCTGCCGGTCCTGGCAGTTCTGGCTTGGACAGCGCACTGTGAGCCTGGCCTGCATCGGTCCAGGCAGTGTTGGCTTAGACAGGGTTCTGTGAGCTGATCCGGGGTGATCCAGGCAGCCCTGGCTTGGAGAGGGCTCTGTGAGGCTGTTGAAGGCCATTCCTGGTGGCACTGGCTTGGACATGGCTCTGTTAGGCTGCCCAGGTCTGGTCCAGGCGGTGCTGGCTTGGACAGGGATCTGTGAGGCTGGCCCGGCCTGTCCAGGTGGTGCTGGCTTGTACAGGACTCTCTGAGCCTGGCCTCGGCCACTTCAGGCAGAGCTGACATGGACAGGGCTCTGTGAGGCTGGCCTGGGCTGGTCCAGGCAGCACTAGCTTGGACAGGACTTTGTGAGCTAGCAATGGGCCTGTCCAGGGGGCGTTGGCTTGGACAGGACTCTATTAGCATGGCCCTGGCTGGTCCAGATCGTGCTGGCTTGGACAAGGCTCTGTGAGGCTGGACCTGGCCAGTCTAGGAGGAACTAGCTTCGACAGGGTTCTGTGAGGCTGCCCGGGCCGGGCCAGGAGGCTCTGGCTTAAACAGGACTCTGTTAGCCTGGCCCGGGCTGGACCAGGCGGTGCTGTCTTGGACAAGGTTCTGTGACCCTGGCCCACCCCTGTCCAAGTGGTGCTGGCTTGAACAGGGCTTGTGATGATGGCCCCGGGCTGGTCCAGGATGAGCTGGCTTGGACAGAGCTCTGTGAGTCTGGCCACAGCCAGACCAGGAGGAGCTGGCTTGAACAGTGTTCTGTGAGGTTGGCCTGGTCTGGTCCAGGTGGCTCTGGCTTGGACAGGGCTCTGTGAGCCTGGCCCGAGCCAGTCCAGGAGGCGCTGGCTTGGACAGGCTCTGTGAGTCTGGTGCAGGCTGGTCCAGGTGGCACTGGCTTGGACAGGGCTCCGTGAGGCTGGCCCAGTCAGGTCGAGGAGCAGGTGGCTTGGAGAAGACTCTGTGAGGCTGGCCCAGGCCAGTCTAGGAGGAGCTGGCTTAGACAGGGCTCTTTGAGGCTGGCCCCATTGGTCCAGGCGGCACTGGCTTGGACAGGGGTCCATGAGGCTGGTGCTGGCTGGTCCTGGTGGTGCTGGTTTCGACAGGACTCTGTTAGGCTGCTCCAGTGTGGACCAGGAGGAGCTGTTTTGGACAGGGCTCTGTGAGGCTGGCCCGGGCCTGTCCAGGCGGCGCTGACTTGGACAGGACTCTCTGAGCCTGGCCTGGGCCACTTCAGGCAGAGCTGGCTTGGACAGGACTCTCTGAGGCGGGTGCAGTCTGGTCCAGTTGGCGCTGGCTTGGACAGGGCTCTGTGAGGCTGGCCCAGTCCGGTCCAGAAGGAGTTGGCTTGGACAAAGCCCTGTGAGGCTGGCCCGGGCTGGTCCAGGAAGATCTGGCTTAAACAAGTCTCTGTGAGGTTAGTCTGTTCCATCTGGGAGCAGTTGGCTTGGACAGAGCACTGTGAGTCTGCTGTAGGCTGGTCCAGGTGGCACTGGCTTGGACAGGGCTTGTGAGGCTGGCCTGGTCAGATCGAGGGGCATCTGGCTTGAACAAGACTCTCTGAGGCTGGCCTGGTCCAGTCTAGGAGGAGCTGTATTGGACAAGGATCTTTGAGTCTGGCCCTCATCGTTCCAGGCGGCTCTGGCTTGGACAGAGCTCAAAAAGCTGTCGGCGGGCTGGTCCAAGGGACCCTGGCTTCAACAGGGTTCTGTGAGCCTGGCCCATGCTGGTCTCTAGGCAGTGCTGGCTTGGACTGGGCTCGGTGAGTCTGGCCCAGTACAGTCCAGTTGATGCTGGCTTGGACAGGGCTTGGTAGCCTGGCCTGGGCCGGTACAGGCAGTACTGGCTTGGACAGGGCTCTGTGAGCCTGGCCATAGCCAGTCCAGGAGGAGCTGGCTTGAGCAGGGCTCTGTGAAGCTGGCCCGGTCCATTCCAGGAGCAGCTGGCTTGGACAAGACTCTGTGAGGTTGGCCCGGGCCAGTCTAGGAGGAGCTGGCTTGGACCGGGCTCTTTTAGGCTGCCCCGGTCCGGTCCAGGAGGAGCTGGCTTGGACAGGGTTCTGTGAGGCTGGCCCAGGCTAGTTCAGATGGGGCTGGCTTGGACAGGGCCCTGTTAGACTGGCCAGGTCCAGTCCAGGAGGAGCTGGCTTAGACAACTCTCTGTGAGGCTCCTCCATTTCAGTCTAGGAGGAGCTGGCTTGGACAGGGCTCTATGATTGTGGCCCTTGCCGATCCAGATGGTGCTGGCTTGTACAGGACTCTGTTAGCCTGGCCCGGTCTTGATCAAGTGGTGCTGTCTTGGACAGGGTTCTGTGAACCTGGCCCGCACCAGTCCAAGTGGCGCTTGCTTGGACAGAGCTTGTGCAGCTGTTCCCGGGCTGGTCCAGGAGGAGCTGGCTTGGACAGGGCTCTGTGAGACTGGCTCGGCCCAGTCTAGGAGGAACTGGCTTGGACAGGGCTCTTTGAGGCTGGCCCCCATCGGTCCAGGTGGCGCTGCCTTGGACAGAGTTCAAGAGGCTGTCCCAGGCTGGTCCAGGTGACCATGGCTTAGACAGGGCTCTGTGAGGCTGGTCCGGTCCGGTTAAGGAACAGTTGGCTTGGACAAGACACTGTACCGTTGGCTCGTTCGACTCTAGGAGGAGCTGGCTTGGACAAGGCTCTGTGAGGCTGGACCAGGCGAGTCATGGAGGGTCTGGCTTGGACAGGGCTCTGTGAGCCTGGTACAGGCCAGTCCACGTGGCACTGGCTTGGACAGGGCTGTGTGAAGCTGTCCTGGGCAGGTCCAGGTGGCCCTGACTTGTACAGGACTCTGTTAGCCTGCCCTGGGCCTGTTCAGGTAGCGCTGTCTTGGACAGGGCTCGTGAGCTGGCCCCGGCCCCGGGCTGGTCCAGGAGGATCTGTCTTGGACAAGGCTCTGCGAACCTGGCCCAGGCCGGTCCAGGTGGTGCTGCTTGGACAGGGCTCTGTGAGGTTGGTGTAGGCTGATCCAGGTGGCGCTTGCTTGGACAAGACTCTGTGAGGCTGTACCGGGACAGTCTAGGAGGAGCTGCCTTGGACAAGGCTCTGTGAGGCTGGACCGGGCCAGTCATGGAGGAGCTGGCTTCGACAGGGATCTGTGAGGCTGGTCCAGGCTGATCCAGGAGGAGCGGGCTTGGACAGGGCTCTGTGAGGTTGGTTTGGTCCGGTGCAGGGGGTGCTGGCTTAGACAGGACTTTGTGAGCCTGGCCCGAGTTGGACCAGGCGATGCTGGCATGGACAGGACTCTGTGAGGCTGGTGCAGGCTGGTGCAGGTGGCAATGGCTTGGACAGGGCTCTGTGAGGCTGGCCCACGTTGGTCCAGGTGGCGCTGGCTTGGACAGGGCTCTGTGAGCCAGGCCGGTGCCAATCCAGGAGATGCTGGCTTGGACAGTGCTCTGTGAGGCAGGCTCAGGCCAGTCTAAAAGGAGCTGTCTAGGACAAGACTCTGTGAGGATGGCCCGGGTAAATCACGGCGGTCATGGCTTGGACAGGATTTTGTGAGCCTCTCCCCTGCCGGTCCAGGCAGTACTGGCTTGGACAGCACACTGTGAGCCTGGCCTGCATCGGTCCAGGCAGCGTTGGCTTAGACAGGGTTCTGTGAGCTGATCCGGGCTGATCCAGGCAGCCCTGGCATGGACAGGACTCTGTGAGGCTGAGCCTCTCCCCTGCCGGTCCAGGCAGTACTGGCTTGGACAGCACACTGTGAGCCTGGCCTGCATCGGTCCAGGCAGCGTTGGCTTAGACAGGGTTCTGTGAGCTGATCCGGGCTGATCCAGGCAGCCCTGGCATGGACAGGACTCTGTGAGGCTGGTGCAGGCTGGTGCAGGTGGCAATGGCTTGGACAGGGCTCTGTTAGGCTAGCCCACTTTGGTCCAGGTTGTGCTGGCTTGGACAGGGCTCTGTGAGCCTTGCCTGCACCAGTCCAGGCAGTGCTAGCTTGGACAGGGCTCAGTGAGTCTGGCCCAGTCCGTTCCAGGAGGATCTGGCTTGTACAGGGCTCTGGGAGGCTGGACCAGGCCAGTCTAGGAGGAGCTGCATTGGAAAAGACTATGTGAGGTTGGCCCAGGCCAGTCCAGGTGGCACTGGCTTGGACAGGACTCTGTGAACCTGGCCTGGGCCTGTCCAGGCGGCGCAAGTTTGGACAGTGCTCCATGATTCTGGCCACAGCCGGTCCAGGAGGAGCTGGCTTGGACAGGGCTCTGTGAGGCTGGCCTGGTCTGCTCCAGGAGTAGCTGGTTTAG
>NW_012267582.1:0-341 GCF_000151885.1 Dipodomys ordii | reverse complement strand
GATCTGCCCCATGTCAGCTTCTACATGGGAATGATAGGTGCACATCATTCTGTGCAGCTGTAGTTCAGTCCTTCAATTTTTAGCTCCTAACTAACAAGAATTACAAACATGAATCACCAACACCTACATTATAAGCATTTTAAAATAGATTGTCTTCATTTGTTTTTTCATTGTATATCTTTCTCCCCTTGTAGTATTACTTGGTTCAAATGAAGTTTTTCCCAGTATGCTGTAACATATGCCAGTCACACATCAAATAGAATCTGATCAAAATCAGAATTGATAAATGATGGATACAAAGAGACCTGAGAATATTTGAATTTTTTATGAAAGTTTATTTT
>NW_012267581.1:119920-143500 GCF_000151885.1 Dipodomys ordii | reverse complement strand
TGGACTCCACTTCTGGATTTTCCCCCCTTTTGATAGTTTATTGGAATTCTCATAGACTTTTCTGACTGGGCTGGCTGTGAACCATGATCTTAGATCTCAGCCTCCTGAAGAGCTAGGATTACAGCCATGAACCACTGGCACCTGGCTTAGCAATTTAAGGGAGAGTAAAAGAATCAGGATTTTTATCTGCTCATTTGTTCCCAGAACACTCAGCTACTCTCTGATGAGTGAGATATTAGGCTAGTGGAAGTAATATAAGCTCATATTTCTTTCAAATATTTAAAATGAACCAAGTGAGACATGTGACAGAAAAAAATTTTTTTTGGTCAGTCGTGGGGCTTGAACTCTGGGCTTGGGCGCTGTCCCTGTGCTCTTCAGGTAGAGGCGAGCGCGCTACCGCTTGAGCCACAGCACCACTTCCGGTTTTCTAGTGGTTTTTATTGGAGATAAAAGTCTCAAGGACTTTCCTGTCCCGGTTGGCTTTGAACTGTGATCCTCAGATCTCAGCCTCCTGAGTAGCTAGGATTACAGGCATAAGCCATCGGCACCCAGACCCTACAGAAAATTATAGCTAAGGCAAGATCAGAAGAAACTTTTTTTAGGTTAAGTAAGTCTTGAACACATGGGAAGATAAAGAAAAGGAAGTCAGGGGTAGAATAGATCAAAGATGTAAATGAGATAAAGGAGAGAACAGAGTGTATGAAATCCCAGACATTACTATAAAGATGAGATGAAAGAGAATTACTCATGAGAAAAATTTGGGAGAACCAGCTTATAAATTCTGGATACTCTGCTGCACACACAGAGAAATATTAGTTATTTCAGTCTCCGTTGTAGAAACTGTCCAGAGTATGTTTAATATTTCACATTTTATTAATAAAGGGTAATGAATGAGAGTAATTTAATGTAGCTAAAGAATCTCAGGACCCAGATACCTGGCTCCAAATTCCATGCTTGTGTTCTACTGAAGTTTTGGGCATCACTACAAAACAAAATAAAAACCCAAAATTAATATTGAATAAAATATTCCTGCTTTGACCTTTGGCTACCAAATAGCATCATTACCTTTCAGAAACCAAAAGCACATATCCAATTCCTTTCAACTTTGAGGTGATTCTTGAAACTATGTGATTTTCTTTTTAAGCAGAGAATCCCTTTTTCTAAATAACCTTAAATTTTGGACAAAATGCACACAAATGAAACTATGTAAGAATATAAGGCTGTCTCTCCCTTTAACTATAAACTCTTTACAGAAAAGGCACCTTATCTCTTCTGTTTTTACTTGAAATCTTTTTATTAAAATCAATAGGTCTATTGCATACAATAAGAGTATCTGTAGTTGAATGAGTGATAAGTCAAAGAGAAAGGCTGATCTAAAGATACTCAGTACAGAAATCTAATTTATATGACATTCATATATATATATATATATATATATATATATACATATTTCCTCTAATAAAAGGGCTCTAAGTAGAGCAGACATTTCATGTGTTTTATGATTATATTTAGCTATTCTTCCTTCATTATTGTCATAAACTAATAGCTAAGTGTTTCTGGCTTATCAACACTTAAATGGCATACACAACTAGACAACTTCCTCTATATAATGTGTGAGCACCAGTGTTTTTTTTTAATTAATCATGTTAAGTGAAAACAATTTTTCTCTTGTTTTCTACTTTGTGGCAAAAATAGTTAATTTTCTACTATTTAAAAATTATACAATCTAAACTCTTCCTAAAATAGCCTATCTTGTCTTCCTTTACTTTTTCCATACTCCAAGGGTTGTACAAGTCTTTGTAAAAATAGGTTGTACAACCTCTTTACCTGTGTCCATAGGCAAATAGTTAGCATCAATTCAACCACTCAGTGTAAAGAGATGCGAATGGCTATTTTGAGCCAGGTAGCTAGTCTGAATGGGGTAGGGAGAGAATCCCAGCCAGTTATCCATCATCTAATGATGATCATAAGCCAATGTGAGTGAATCACGTTGATTTGTTCCACCTTAAGATAAATTCTGATTCACCCGATATCCTGGCTCCTGTGCTCAGAGCTGGACTTGGGCATATGCTCTTTATGTCCTATGAAGGAAACCATTTATGGCAGGCTGTAGAGGGAGAGCATTTGTTTTTACTTCAGGCCAGACTTTTTTGGGTTTTAATATTTTTTTCCTGGTGAGAGATTATTTTCATAACTGATGGCTCCTTGGGGAATTCTTCAGAAGAAAACTTCACAAGAGATGAGTCATACTTGAAGAAGCCAGTATGGGTATAAAGTGCAGTGGTGCAGAGTGGAAGCCCAGGAATCAGAAAAGGCACATCTAATATTGGATTGAATTACTGGTTCAAGAAATTAACATTTACTTATAGACATTAATCTACAAAAACTAATATTATTAGGATGTGCCTATAGAGATTGATTTGTGGGGGGACAAGTGGATAAAGGAAGAGGAAACTAGAGGGGAATAGGGATGAATATTTAGGGGTTTATTATATACAGATGAAAAAGCAGCATGCTGAAGCTCACAATTGTTAAAAAGAAAGGGAAAGGAGAAATGGGGGTGAAGAAAGAATAATCTAAGGTTGGTGAATTTGATCAAAATGTGTTACATGCATGCTGAAAAGACCACAATGAAGTCCTTTTGTACACTTACATAATGCTATTTCTAAAACTTACCCAACATTGAATATGTTGGATAAAACTTACCCATCATTTTCACTAATGAAACGGAAATAATTTCACCTAATCAGTAAAGGCGTGGCAGGGATTAACGGATATGTCCAATACTAACAGCCTCACCAGGCTCTAGAGACATAGTAGATGCTAAGAGAAACAGCAAAGCTAAAATAAAACCACTCCATGTTACTTTCTTTTATTTTTTTAATTTAATTTTAATTTTTTTGTGAACATACTGTACAGAGGGGTTACAATTACATGGGCAGGATAATGCATACATTTCTTATCAAGCATTGCAGCCTCCTCCTTTGTTTACCCTTCACATCCCTTCCCTACCTCCCCCCTACCTCCCTACCACCCAATCCCCCTCCCCCTCCCTCCCCTTCCCCCCCAACTTTGTAAAGCTCGTTTTCGACATGACAACTTGTACTTCTCATTGTTGCAACAGGTCCACCTGTATCCTTAAACTCCATGTTACTTTCCTTCTGTGAACTGCTAGCCATAGATTCTGGTATCATGTGAAATCCACATTCTAGGTGATTTCACACAGATTTTTCTAACTTGGCCAAGATCTGCTTGGCCAAGATCTCCCCAAACTCTACTAGATTTCCTTTCATTGGCAATATTTTCTCCCTCTTCCTGCTTTCTTCTGTGTTCCCATCCTATTATCCTGGGAAAGCTGAGAGACCACAGCCTGCCTGTCTGAATACCTAAAGGAGTTTCTCTCAAATAGAATGCAGCTGTGATTCCTCATCTACTCTAATCTATGCTCTTCTCATGATGAGTATTTTATCAACTACCAGAGGGTCCTTCAGACAATTCTGTTGCCTCTTTCTGAGAGAATTATCACTCACTCTTCAAATATAAATGGCTAGCTTTGGTCTGGAATAAAATAGGACATGAAGAAAACTGAGGCATGGTTTGGGGGATTTCAGCAATAATTGGGTTTTTCAGGATAATTGGGCTCCCTGGTACTACAACTTTCCTTTGAGGGCTGAGCAGGAGAATCAATTCAGCCTAATGATTGATTGTGGACTGTGTATTGCTTCCTCTCCTCAATTCTACATAGGTTGGATATTAGACTAAAAAGTAGAGTGCTTTGCTAACTCTCTGTAAGGTAGATTGACAGAGTAGAGCAAGAATCCCTCTCTTGAAAATTCATCAATGAACCTCTCCTTAATTCCACTCTCTGGGAGGCAGTCACATGACACATAGTAATGAGGAGATGAATCAGTAGATGATTTTGTTGTGTGAACAGCACAGAATATACACAAAGCTAAATATATAGCTATACGACTACAAACCTACATAGACACACATGAATACATGCACACATGAGCACAGTGGCTCCTAAGGATGTCATGAACAGAATGACACAAGATAAATCAAGCCCTGGAGAAGACGATGCTATAAAATGATAAGCTTATGCCAGTAATCCTAGCTACTCAGGAGGCTGAGAACTGAGGGGTGAGGTTGGAAGCCAGGTTGGGCAAGAAAGCCTGTGAAACTCTTATCTCCAATTAACCACCCAAAAAAAAGGAAATGGAGCTGTGGCTCAATGGTAGAGTGCTAGCCCTGAGCTAAAAAACATAGGAACAGGACCCAAGCCTCAGTTCAAGCCCCAGGACCAGAGTGAGTGCATGAGCACACGCTTGCACACGTGAGTGTGCGTGCACACACACACATACACACACACAGAAAGATGAGATAAACACGTGTAAGACTGATGCCAGTGTAATACAGCATACTGTTCTATGGTAAACTTTTTAACTAACCTAAATAATAATAGCCTCCCATACAGCAAACAAGTGCAGTAATCAGGTATTATATGTGGGACATAATTCCCTATGTTCTATTCCTATGTGACTGGCAGTACCACAGGATATTTTGCACACCACACACAGACATGGGACTGATGTATTGCTCTGTGGCTCTTGTGGCAGAGGCAACAAGAGTCTTCTCTCCACTGCTCTGTTGTGACATCACTGTCCTATGTGCCATCTGTCATGGATGGAAACATCATTGCAAAGCACCTGTTGTATGGAGAAGAATCATTTCATACCTGGCCACCGCATCCATGTCATACTGGGATCTGTGTGTTTTCCCTTGGCTTCTTAGCTCTGGGAAAAGAACTGAATTCTTTTCCTATGACTGAGAGTGGGTAGCCGCCAGCACTGAATGCTCCATGTTAGGCAACGAAGGGGGTGAATTAATTTCCTCTCCATCCATCCTTGATTCCAATACCAGGCAATGTAATCGGCTACGGAGGTGAACATGGAGCTGCTGCCAAGCTTTTGTCTTGATTATTGCAAGGCCGAATTATGTTTAAATTATTTTAAGTAGTTGTACAAAGGGGTTTCAGTTCTACACATCAACACAGAGCATAATGAACCTTGATCAGTGTCGCCCCTTTCATAATTCTACCCCATCTGTCCCAACCATTCCCATCCCTTCAAGTTACCTGGCTCCATTTGCACACATGCACATTGAATAGTATGACTGTATTCATTCACCCTTCCTCTCTAGCTCCTCCTCTTGAATTCACCCTCCCCACCAACACATCTTCCAGTTTCTTGATATTCATTTTGTTAAACTGTAAGTTGTTCAAAGGAAGTATCTCCTTGGAGCCCTTCCTTGCATATACCATGACTCTTTTTTATAGAAAATATATAAATTTTGTGCAATTCTCATGTACTGTTTTATGAAACACACAAGATAACAAAATGTTAGAATGGTAATTTTAACAACCTTTGGTCAGTATGCACATTTTTCATGCATTTTCCTGGAAGATGAGGAACAGCTTGAGAACATGTTTCTGTTTGATGCTATCCACATCATCCTTTTCTAAAATTCCTGCCTGTGATATCATATATCCACTCACTATTAAAACAATTAGACTTAAGAGTATTTGTGAACTGTATACCTTTGTTTCTGTTATAATAGACCTCTTGGTTAGACTTTGTTCTAAGTATTGGTGTTAGGGAGAGATGACCCCTTAACAACTAGGTTAATCTTCAGACCATTATCTGAAACTCTGAGGCCATTATCTACATTTAGATGTTGTGTTTAAAGGAAAATGGTATTTCAGTTCCTTGAATATAATAGGAAACTCCTCAGAACAAATATTCTCAAATTATATGTAATATATTGTATCATTATATATAATATTATATAATTTAGTATATTAATATAGAAAATATAATCCATTATATAATTATATATTTATTATATTAATATTAATATGTTCTATAATAATTATATATTAATTATAATATAATAATAATACATAACAAATATTTTCACCATATCAAAGGCTAAAACTTAAACTTTGGAAACTCACACACACTCTCTTAATAGATAACTCTGACAAATGTCCTGAATCTGACCTGCTCCAAAACAGAACCCCTTATAATGAGGGAGGAGAGAACCAAGATAAAGACCTAAGGTTTTGCCTCTTTTTCCTTTTCTTCCTGTCTCTTGCTACTGATGCCCTCGGTTTTCATTACTGACTTGTCAGAACAGTCCCACGAGAACTGCAGGACCACAACCATGAGGAGAACACGTTTTTCCTTCATCCCTCTACTCACTTTTTTCAAACCCCTCTTCACCTCCTTTTCCCTCTTCTCTTTCTCTCCACTTCCCCCAAACCAAGGCGTCGCCTTGAAAACATTCTGTCTGCTACTGTTGCCGTTAATCTCTCCTTCTTGCTTTCTGGAATGCAAGGAGAGATGCCAGACAAGATGACTCAGAGAGAGCAGGGGAAAAGTCGACAAGTCTCCTGGTCTCACATGGTGTATGTAACACAATGCTATTAAGGAGAGTTCATTTTGCCAAAGTAACCGTAATAATGTGCTGATAATATTTTCCACTATCGAACACAATACCAGGAGGACACGTCAGGGATGAATATGAGCATGAAAATGTCCTTAATGTGTGGAAGGAACATGGAAGTGGGGTGTCATAGACTGGCTGGAGGTTCTGTGCACATTTCAACACTGAAAAAAAAAATGCGGACTTGGTCTGAGGAATGAAAGCGAGTGAAGAAATGTGTGTTTCAGAGACCTGTGCTTTCCATTAGTGAAAATATGCCCTTGAGTTCTGTTGTTGTCGTCGTTGTCCCTTGAAACGTGTCGTGGAATATTTGTACTTGTGCCACAGTGGTGGACAATACCCCAGCCTGAAAATCCACAATTCCAGAATTCCCTTCGATCTGCCTCATCCCTTCTTATGCTTCAGCGACAGGGCGCCGAGACCAGGGAGAAATGGTGAATGTAAGGTGCAAGGAGAAGTAGGAAGAGGAAGAAATTAAACTTTCCACAAGCATAAACCTGTTTACACTAGTTTTTCACAAGAAAGATAAGAAATTGCTTGCTATACACTGGGATTCGCTTCACGTTTAGGAAAACCCTCCATAATGTAATGCTTCGTTTTATGTGCTGTTATGAACTCATATTTGAATGCGTGTGTGTGCGTGTGCGTGCCTGTGCTGGTTCCGGGGCTTGAACTCAGAGCCTGAGCAATATCCCTTAGCTTTTGCATTCAAAGCTGGCATTCGACCACTTGTGCCACAGCTCCACTTCCAGCTTTCTTGTGATTGAAAAGAGGTAAGCGTCTCACAGACTTTCCTGCCTGAATTGGTTTTGACCCATGATCCTCAGATCCCGGCCTCCTGAGCAGCTAGGACTTACAAGCAGGAGCACTGATACCTGGCCTTTAATTAATATTTTGATTGAGTGTTTCATAACAAATTAATATCAAAATTCCACAATTTAATTTTCTTTTGTTACAATTACTAAGGTTATGCTTTGGGGGAAATTAGTTATATTATTACTAATGATATTGCTTTAGATATATAATTATAACATTTTCAAAATCATTATTATTGACCACTGTATTTATCCTTGGTAAACAAGAAATATTTCCTTAATTTGCAGAATATCAAAAGGTATAGAAAGAACCCTAGGATGCTACAGGATCCCTGGGCCTTCCAAGGACAACCGGGAAGCTGGGTAATGGGTCTGGAAGGATCACTCTTTCTACAGCCAGGTGCATACAGGGACAGAGCTCTTTCTCTGTCCCACCTTTAAATGACACCCTCAGCTGACTCCTTCACCAAGCCAGGAGTGAATGACATGTCTTTTCCTGTTTAGTTTTCCTTTGAAATTCCACAGTTTGGTGATGCTTTAAGTGATCTGTCTTTGCTCCTCCATAAGAGGAAATGAAGGGAAATAAGGACTTTTTCTTCATTGTTGCTTTTGTTTCCTTTTTATCTTGTTTGTTCATTTCTGTCTTGGGGAGAGTTATAACTGTAACTAATCTGTATATCACCCTTATAATAAAGATTTTAAAAATTAAGAGGAAATGAGTCCTTCTGTGGAGAAATACCCAGTGGTTCAGAGTTTCCAGAACAGGATCAAGTTGCTTTCTCCAGTAGGACAGCCTGTTAATTTGATGTACATATTCTTGGAATGGTCTCAAATACTTCCTGGGTAGACACTGGGTATAAAAACATAAGCAAACAAGTCACCAATTTTACCAGTTCCCCATGAGTATAAATATTCTGTATTAAACCTGTAATCCTTGAGTGGAAGAGAAAGACGATGCCTGCAGACTTGAGTGATCATGCCCAGAGCATGTGTGAAATGACTTGAGGAAATAAAGAGCCACGTCTATTTCAAGAGATAAATGACCCAAAAGTGCTCAGAGAGGTCACTTTGTCAGGTAACACCATGAGTGGGCCATTTGCTCTCTGTCTTTCTGAATCTTTTTTTTTAACAGATCTGTAAGAAAACAAAATTCCTCTAGTAAAAGCTTCAACCCTGCCTTTCCTATCTGCCTTTGGTCAAAAGGAAAACTCTCTTTTTGCAGAACAGTTAGAAGCAGGGCAATGCTGGCCAGACAGGAGTGAGCTCACATATGTTCTAGCTATAGCCTTGTGTCCCCTGGCTTTCATTCCTGAGTAAAAGGTGAAGAGTGGAAGTTCATTCATGCATGTGGTTTTCCAAAAACCCCACTAATTAATGACCAAATTGTAACTCCTCGCTGAGTTTTAAAAACAAACTGTGTCAAGAGTAATCTGAATACCCAGACTGAACTCTGTACACTTTGACAGAAGTTTAAAAATAATTTTCCCCTCTGTTCTATACTAGCTTTCTCTTTAGGGATTTAAGACACATACTGAATCCATTTGCTTTCCTGTAGGTTCAAATTATGAAAAATGGCTTAGAAGAGGACTTCCAGGAAGACATGAATTAAAGAATTATATGGGTTTGGAGTTAGAATTGTATGGGACTTCCTGGAATTGTATGGGTTTGGAGTCAGACCTAAAGCTGCATTCTGGCCCCATTGTTACATAGGCAAGACACTAACTCCTTCAGCCTCTCCTTTCTCGTATGGTTAAAGGGACTAACAATGCTGAAATAAAAGAAACTATTGGAAGGGTTGACTACAGAGCCTGGAAGATCGTTTTTTGCTTGCATCATGATACTGACAAGTCTGTTTATAGGAAAAGCAAGATAACCCAGATTTGCAATTTTTCCCATAAAGGCCAAACTGTAACTAAGTTAGCTTTTTCTTTTGGATTTTTAAATTTTTGGTTTTTTTCTATTACCTTTAAGTAATTCAAAGGAATTTTAAGACAATGTGTCATTTTATGAGTGAAATGTAGCTTTATTGATGTCAACCTTTCCATGGTGCTCCTTCATCTCTCCCAAAATTTGTTAAGTTTTCAAAGCTCAACATTGTCTGAAATAACTATTCAGCTTTGTTGCTGTAGCACAAAAGTAGCCAAAGACAATAAATAAGTAAATGTGTATATGCATGTGTTCGAATAAAACTTTATTACAAAAATAGGATGTGGCCCATGGAATATAAGTTGTCCAAACCTGAGTTAAAATGATAGATTAAAGAAAATAAAAATTATGGTATACTTACATATATAACAGTCTTTAAATTCTTTCTGTAAAAGCACAGACTAAATATATCTCCAGGGGTAATTTTGAAATATTTAGTTTGATAGTCAACTTCATGAATTCTAAGTCACTTTCAGTCAAGTTATCCTTTGATGAATGACAACTGCCATTTTACTCATTAGTTTTCTAATTACTTTAGATGGTTTGCAAGTATCACTAACTTCTGTTCAAACCACATGCTAGAGAGTATCAGGTCAGTCTGAGATTCACACTATCTGGTTATAGAGCATCGCACAACACACTGAATCCCACTGCTAAAGGCCACCCAAAATCTCCAGTTCAGGAAGTATTTTAGCAATATGTAAAATTTGTCACAGTCTGACTCAGTTGAATACATGAGAGCTCAGATATGCCAGTGATGCAATACAACTAAAATATTATACTCATTTTTCTGAGATTTGTGCAGCAGTTTATTCTATTTTTGGGTATTCCAATATTTTCATTGGGGGGAAACTTTTTATTATCAAATAAAATTTCATGTGACCAGACTGGAGAAACAAAATTCAGTCAAAATTATTTTACATATAAATTATATATTTATATAAACTATACAGAGATTAAAGCAGAATTTGAAAATAAGATAACTGATAAACTATTGAATACTAGGGTGACTATGGATAATAATCATGTACTATGTATTTCAAAATCTAAAATAAAAGTATATTGAAAGTTCTTAATCATAAACAGTCAGGCTAAACATGGTGGCACATGCCTGTACTCAGGAGGCTGAGGCAAGATGATTCTTAGTTTGAGGTCAGCTTGGGATATAAATCAAAACTCTGTTTGGAGGAGAAGGAAGAGGAGGAAGAAATGGCAGAGAAGGAGAAAAAGGAGGAAGAGGAAGAGGAGAAGGAGAAGGAACGCATAAGAGGAGAGTAGGAGATGGTTAAGGAGGAAGAGAGAGGAGAAGAGAAGAGAGGGAGAGAAAGGGGGAAAGACAGGAGAAAAGATGGAACAGGAGAACAAGGAAGAACAGGAGGAAGAGCAGGAGAGAAGAAGCAGGAGAGGAGGAGGAGGGGGAAGAGGAGGAAAAAGGAAGGAGAAGAGGAAGGAGAAGAGGAAGGAGAGGATGAAGGAGAAGAGGAAGGAGAAGAGGAAAGAGAAGAAGGAGAAGAAGAAGAAAGAAGAATAAGAAGAAGAAGAAGAAGAAGATGAGGAGGAGGAGGAAAGGGAGGGAGGAAGGAAAGAAAGGAAGGAAGGAAAGAAAGGGGCAGAAAGAAAGAGAAGAAAGAAAAAGGAGAAGAAAGAGAAGGGGAAGAAGAGGAAGAGAAAAGATTAAGAAGGGAAGAGAAGGAGGAGAACAAAGAAGAAGAGGAAGAGGAAGAAAAAGGTGAAAAACAAAGGAGAGGGTAACAATGTTCGACGAGAAATGTACTCATTACCTTATTCATATAACTGTTGAACACCCCCCCATACCCTGCACAGCATCTTTGCAATAAAATAAATTTTTTAAAAGGAGAAGGAGGAAGAGCAGGAGGAAAAGAGAGGAGAAAGGAAGGAGGAGGAAGAGAAAGAGGAGGAATAAAAGCAGGAAAAATGAAAACAGAGCCTCTGTTCCAAAATGAATTTTCTCTGAGCCCAATATGGCTGAGCTTTCGTGCAAAAAGTAAAAAGAAAAAAAAGACTATTCTCATAACAACAAAGGTAAAATATTCCCTGTGATTCCATCATACTCAGTCTCTAATTTACTTCCTTTAGATTATCATCTAAAATTGTCGCTGTTTTCAATTGCCACTGTCTTCATGTCTCAGCAAAACCCCGCAGAGTGGAGAGATGCTTTCCTGTCCACCGCTGCGGCCACCGTGAGCTAAGAGAATGCTTTCGTTGTAGGCTCCAGGCTAACGTGAAGGCAGCCACACTCCCCACGTGGGCTGCCCTTCCTCTAGCTCTACTTGCTATTATTTCAGAGGTGGGGATTTCAGGGGAAGCATTTTGTTCTATTTGGAAACATTGAATAGATTTGTCTCAGGGCTCCATTTGTACAGCAAACATGCTATTTATTTGTCTTTAGTATACCTCTCTGATGGAGATCATGAGGACCTGTGCTCCCCAAGGTGCCTTGTCTTCACCATGACTCCTTTCTATCCTTCCAAGTCCTTTGTCTTCTGTCGTCCAGTGGGTGGGCTGCGTGGAAGTGTCACATGCTACCTGGCACTGAGCACGATGTTCATTTTCTGTATCTTATACAGCTGACATTGTTTCTGTAAGAACAGGACAAAATTCCATCCCACCGAAGAGTTTTCCTGGAAGGCTTCCTCTATTAAAGACACACACATCAATAGTCAGTGAAGAACTTGACCCATGACAATATTCAGGAATATCTACTAACAACAGAGGAGAAGTAACTCAGCCAGGGCACTCATTAACCAGTGTTGTCAATTTTGTCTGACTTTATTGTAGCTTTTTCCTGGATTCCTTCAAACTGTTAAATAATATTCTAGAGCTAAATAGTTTAAAAATGTTTTTTTCTTTTTTTTCTCTCTATAGATAGCTTAACTCCTCTTTTTCTACCTGGATTGCAGAGAAATAAAGGCAGGTTTTATATGCCATTCACTATGTTTTACTTTGCTGTCTAGATGGAAAAATCAGTATATTGTACATATTCTTATTTATGATTTTCTTAGAAAACAATGGCATCTAACATTGTGATGGCCTACTTCATGAATTTTAAGGGCAAAAAAAAATTGTCAAGCTAATGAGTTGCCAGATGCAGTTGGGTGGAGAATGGCTTGATTTTTTGCCCTCAATTTGTGTGGCCAAAATTAAAAACAAAATGCCAGATAAAAGTTGACAGCCTTTGAATAAAATGTTATAATTTGATAGCTCATATTGTAAACCGCCTCGATGTCAGCAGTTTTCTTTGGCGATTGGGGACTGGAATTTTTCACTTTCCCTGCAGACATGAGTTTGATGGCTGGTTTGCTGTATGAGCGCCATTGATGACAGAAGATTTCACCACAACAAGCAGGGATCAGATTGTGAGCAGGCAGGGGCTAACTAGTGGCCAAAAGACACCATGGGGTACACTGTAGATTCCCCAGATGAATGCTGGCCTTAGTTTCTAAAGAGGGAAGGAATTTAAAATTTGCACACCACTGTGAGTTTAGAAATATTATTTGCGTTTATTTTAACATGCCTCATATGTGTGATAGAGGATTTTTTTAAGTCTCCAGATAATTTTTTTTGCAAAAGGGTACTTAAATAGGTTATCATTATCAGTATTTCAGTATTTCTCAGTATTCTAAGTGTCTCAAGCTTCAATTTTTCACTTAATTATGTGCTCAGTATATCAGCAAAATACTACATGTTATAGCACAATGTAGATAAAATTTTATGGTAAAAGATTTTAGCTGGGTATGGTTGGGAGAGATGATGAGAATAATGAAAGGGGTAACATGGACCAAGATATATTGTAGTCATAAACTGACACGTTGAACTGTAACCCCTTTGTACAATGGCTTAAAGTAGACTAAGATTTTTCTAAGCATTTTGTGGATAATGTCAAGTCTATCTTATCTTTCAAATCTTACAAGCAATATTGCCTGCGATCATTTAACACATACTTTTTTGATATATGCAAGTTCAGAAATGCCAGCACTATGCTTATTAAGATATAATTAGTGTCATCATTGATGAACAGTTTTCATAGCTAAAGAAGTTGGTATTATTTATGCAAATAGTTTCTGCTCTTAGCACTGACACATTAAGCACACTTGGATCTCAGCGGTGAGAGCTGTCAAATAGAATTTCCCCTCCAACCCACAGTCCTACTCAGCTAAATAATATGAAAGCTATTTGTCAAGCCACATAGACCAAACATGAATTATTTGCAAAATAAATTACCTGTGAGGTTATTTACAGGCCAAATGAGATCCTGGAAAAAGTATGTATATGGAAAGACAATGTAACTCAAACGAAAAGAATAGTTGCTGATATGCAGAGGAAAGAGCAAGTATTCAAATTGTTTCCAAGCTGGAAAAAAAAATGAATACTTGAAAAGTCCCTTGCTTTTTCTCTACCATTAACTCTCTTGAAGTCAAGAATGATGTAGAGAAAACATTAAATGAAGCAACTGTTTCCTAGAATAGCGTTTGATTTAATGTTCGTTTTGACAAATAAGAAAATAGAATTTTCTGCTGAACTTTGATGGTTTTGTGGTTGTATCTCACCCTGAAATGTAAACATCCAGAAAAAAAGGGAAAAAAATGTCAAGTTCCCAAACATTTAAACGTTGCTAGAAAGTATGATTGCAAGCCAGGGCACTGGTGGCTCATGCCTGTAATCCTAGCTATTGAGGAGGCGGAGATCTGAGGATCACAGTTCAAACCCAGTCCAGGCAGGAAAGTCCATGAGACCCTTATCTCCTCTAATAAACCACCAGAAAACCGGAAGTGGTGCTGTAGCTCAAGTGGTAGAGTACTTACCTTGAGTTGAATAGCTGAGGGACAGCACCAAGGCCCAGAGTTCAAGCCCATGACTGGCCAAAAAAATTAAAATCAAAGTTAAAAAAGTAAAATAAAAAGAATGATTACATATAAATGTAGAAATTCATTCTGTAAATATAAAATTTAAAATTGAAGTGTGAGACATTTACTAAGTCATTCATGATTTTCCAATAAAATACTTTTTTCACTTTTGTAAATGTGTCTACTTGAGTAAAAGAGTCCCTTGAATGTAAAAAACAGTGTTTTGTTTTTTCATACCTGAACATGAAAAGGGCTAGCTCATAATGGATACTCAATAGATACTCCTGATAAATTGATCCTGTGGCCCCAAATAGGAACTGTATTACAAACTAATGGCTTCTAAAAATCTTTTTCTTGTATAACAAGAAAATATACATTAAGTAAAAGAATGCAAATATCTAGGTTCTAGTCCTAGTTCCAAAAGTTAATGCTCAATGGCCTAGAGGCTAATAGTTGAGTCTTTGACAGAAAAAAAGAGGGGGAGAAGAAGTAAGGTTAAAAAAAATTTCATAAGAGGAGACACAAGGGGATCACTGATTTTTAAGGGAAGTGTCTGCATCATACAAAACAAATCTAAAATTCTTAGTATATGCCAAGTATTATTTATAGATAATAGAACTACAAGGAAACATCCTGTGGTCAGAGTTTAGTATGTATGTTACATTGCAGGAAACTCATATACTATATAGTGTGTTAAACCATACTGTACTGACAGATGCTTTAGAGAATATATTAACACATACTAAATAGTGATATCCCTATGTGTAACAAGTGGTTTGAAAATGTATGCAGCACTATAAGACAACGGCATGTCATTGTAGATGAGATCTGATAGATGACATAGCAGCAGGGCCCTAAATGAAGTATGTAATCAGGCAGGAAATAGGAGTAGAGTATTCCATGTGGGAGAAACTGAACATGATAGGTCCTAAGGGAATCTCAGCTCTCATAGAAGAACAATGAGAAGTCATACGCAACTGAATAGGGTAACCAAGGGAAGAATAGCAGGAGAGCTAGAAGGTTCTAAAAGGAGTTTTGATGCTTTGCTAAGGGCTTGGGGCTCAGAGAACAAATCAGTCTGGAGATAAGTACTTAAGAATCATCATTACATACATACTTCTGACTGTAGATAGAGAAGGAAATCTTCAAAGACTGAACCTAAGGAAGTCCCCCTGTGTTTGGGATTGGGAGGAATGTAAGCTATAGACTCAAAAGTGTGGGTGACAAATTGGGAGGACAATGACATGGATGGGCCTCCCACAACTAAGTATTAGAAGAGAGATGCCTTTCTGTGACAATCTGTGTCAAATGTCACCACAAGACCGGTAAAGATAAGGATAGATAACCAGCTTTGACATTTAGGGCACTGACTGGGAACACTTTAGTGGAGATGGAGACAGAAGCCTGCCTTTTGTAGGTGTGAAAGAGGATGATGTAAAGACTTTGGAGCAGGAAAAATTATCTTCTAAGGACTGGGGAACGAAGAAATGGAGCTATTGAAGATGCTGAGTATAATGGAAAGAAAAATTGTTCTTCTAAGATGGGAGGTATGATATCGTAATGTCCGCTGACAAGCTGGGAAAAAGGAAATACAGTCCAGCAAACTCCACTTTCTGTATTCTGCTTTATAAACACTAATTCAGCATACTCAAGTGAGTAGGGTTTGCAAAATTTTATGGTAATGTGGCATTTTTCCAAACCATTTATCTAGGAGAAGACCCAGGTAAAACCTTTATGTATGGATGAAACCACCATGTTTCCTAACTTACCTTTCAAAACCAAATTCATTTGGATATAAATTGTTCACTGCTGTACTTCAGTAACACAGTAAAGATCCAATTTGCTGGATGATTAGAATTTTCTTGACAATTATGTAAATTAACAATTGGCATACACCTCAGGTATAAGATGATAGTTACTTGTAGGACTATATCATATACCTTGCATCACCTTGTGGACTATATGAATTGTCATCAAGTCAGCTTACCAACTCACTCAGCAAGAATTACACATTGTGAAATT
Organism: Dipodomys ordii; assembly: GCF_000151885.1. Classification (NCBI taxonomy): domain Eukaryota; kingdom Metazoa; phylum Chordata; class Mammalia; order Rodentia; family Heteromyidae; genus Dipodomys; species Dipodomys ordii. Next base: position 127,365 of record NW_012267581.1, on the reverse strand, counting down.
GATGTCTATAGCAGATATATGAGGCAGTATTAAAATAATACTAGACAAAGGAGGAAGCTACAATGCTTGATAAGAAATGTACTCATTATCTTGCCCATGTAATTGTAACTCCTCTGTACAGTATTTTCACAATAAAAAATAAATAAAAATTAAAAAATAATACTAGAGAATGTTTGCAGCTGTAATCTAGGACATTTCCAAACAGGACTTTGAATACACCAAATAAATTTATTTTTCCAGCCACTCCTATTGACATAAGTTAGCACAGCAAATCTAAAATTGAAGGGAAAATGGGAGTGAACATACAAGACCAAAGGCGGCTGGGAAGGGCAGAAAGCCAGATTCATCCTCAGGATATCCTGAGTGGAGTGAAACTTTGCCTCTCAGCACTGGCAGCAGCCAGGTGGGCACTGATGAGGTATTGCCCCTTTCTTTGTTCGCTGATGGGCTCTCTCCTGGGCACTGGGAGACTATGCACTAGTTGGAGCAATGTGGGATTTTTTTTCCTTTTTTATTGTCACGGTAATGTACAGAAGAGTTACAATTACATGAGTAAGGTAATGAGTACGTTTCTTGTCAAACTTGTTACCCCTTCCCTCATTTTTCTCTTATTTTCCCTTCCCCTTCATCCCCCCAAGTTGTACAGATCATTTCCAACATATTGTCTTGTGCATATCGCAGTTGCATTGGTTCCCCTTGTCCTTTGCCTCACCATTCTATTGTTCCCCTTCCCTTCTTCAAATAAACATAAATACAATACCAGGGTACCAACATCAAATACGGTGACAACATGGGATATACCATAGGGAGAAGAACATACAAAAGAAACAAAAAAAAAATCACATAGTATATTAAAAACCTCTTGTGTCCAGGTCTTGTAGTTCATTTCACTTAGCATCATCTTATATGGTCATATGTACATAGCTATTGAGCTATTCTGCTTATCTGCTAAGATTATCCTAGACGTATACTAATTATTGCAAATAAGGGAAACTATGGGACCTATGTTTCTTTGGGTCTGGCTTACTTCACTTAATAGGACTTTTTTCCCAAGTTTTTCCATTTCCTTACAAATGGGGCAGTTTCATACTTTCTGATGGAAGCATAGAATTTGTATATATATATACACATATATATATACACATACATATATACATATATCTACATATATAATATCATAATGTGGGATTTTTACAGGGAAATAATCATATGCAAATTAGTTTAGAAGTAGTTTTATATCTTGACAGCCAGAAAGGCTGAGGGATGTCGGGAATGGTAGGAGACAGTCATCCCTAAGGCATCTTATTGGCAGAAATTGCCCCACAGTGTTGTTTAAGTATCAATAATAAAATTACTAGCAGAAATTATCCAAGAGTGTTGTTTAGGCATCAATAATGAAATGAGCAAACTGCAATTGTTTCATTATCTTTGTAACCTACAAGTCTTTCAAAATTCCAGAAGATTCCATAGGCTTACCTTGGGTCCAACAATTATCCTTTGGATAAGATGTGTTTCATATTCTATCATAATTTATGCAGTAAATGGAAACATTTTAGAAATAATTAACAAGAAATAACAAGACAGGGTGGAATGACACTATAACATGTATGATACTATTATAATTTGTGTATGTATTCATTCCATATTTGGTTGAGCTTTAAGGTGCTTCTCATTGCTTTGATTTACAACACTATATACCAATACATGTACGTATAATATGTATTATCTATAATGCTATACATCTTTATCTCCCATCTCTGATTTTTTAAATTATTTTCCTAAAAATGATAGTACTGGATAAGCAGTTTTTCAAAAAACTTTGAGTTTTTGAGACACAATGGGGAAACTGTTTACTGTAAGGATATTAGCGACTTATATTCTTATTAGCAGTGATTAAACATGCTCTCAAAACCCTTGATAATACATTTAACAATACTTCTTTATCCTTAGAATGAAACAATGGTCCTTCTAGTCTCCAGAGATACAGTGGTAAGCAGGCATCCTTGTTACCATCTATGTAAATCTTAAAAAGACAAAGAGTATCTTAGAACTTGGTGGTATCAAGATGGTAAGTCATGAGAAGACAATGGAAAGTGATGGCTACGTAGGGGGCTAGAGAGCAATAGAGTGTTTGGCACAGTCCACCCAGTAGGAGATATGGAACTGAGCACTGAATAATGAGAATTGGCCCTCTGAACACCAACGAGAAGAACTACAGTGGAGGAACATCATGTGCAAAAGACCTGAGGCAGGAAAGACCAGGAAGAAAAGAAAGCTGGTGTCGATAAGGTGTCAAAGAAGTTAAGGAGTAAGAGGATAATAGTCAGGCACTGGTGGCTCACGCCTGTAATCCTAGTTACTCAGGAGGCTGAGATCTGAGGATCACTGTTCAAAGCCAACCTGGACAGAAAAGTATTACTGTACTCTTGTCTCCAAAATATCTTTAAAAGGCTGGAAGTATAACACAGTACTACAGACTGGGTGGCTTGCCACTCAAGAATTCATTTCCTCACAATTCTAGAGATGGATGTGCAAGATCAAGTGTTGGTTTTTTTCAGAGACTTCTTCTTGGTTTATGCATGGTTATCTTCTGGTAGCCCAACAGTCTTCCTTTTGCATTTATCTGATCTGTTCTCCCAAGGACAGTTATATTTGACGAGTGTCCAAATAAGAACTATTTTACCTTATTTCTTTGAAAGCCATGCTTCTGATTCGAGGTACAAGCTGAGATACTACAAGTCATGACTTCATATGAATTTGAGAGAGATAGAATTCGGTCATAATAGATATTGTTATTTCCTATTAGAAAAACAAAAAACAATATTTCTCTGCTTGCTCTGTGGAAAATAGATTGTAAGGTCTCTGATATGAAGCCTAACAGGATGTTACTAGCACATTGAAAAGTATATAAAGTAAGATGTGAGTTGGAGATATGGACTGAAATACAGCACTGCCCCTTGAAGACAGGTCACTCTACAGCTAACTAAGAGGTTCAGAGATACCAATGGAAACACCTTTGAACAATTAACATGCACTTCGACAAAATTAATTTTAGAAAGTTGAAGGTAGCAGTGGGAGGGGAATGGAAAACCTAGGAAGAGAAAGATGGTGTATATAGTCAACAAAATACTTTATGTACCTGCATGAAAATGGAACAAACAACAAGGTACCCATGGCTCACTCCTGTAATCTTAGCTACTCAGGAGGCTGAGGTCTGAGGATCGTGCTTCAAAGCCAGCAAGAGCAGCAAAGTCCCCAAGACTCTTATCTCCAATTAATTACTCAGAAAAAGCTGGAAGTGACTTTGTGATTCAAGTGGTGGAGTGCTAGACTTGAACACAAAGAGGCTCAGTGACAACACCCAGGCCCTGAGTCCAAGCCCTGGGACTAGCAAAAATACAATTAATAATAATAATAAAGTGATCCCCAAATCTGAGCAGACACACAGTTTTATGCAAGGACTGGGACTCTTAAAGTCATATTCAAAGAAGACAGAAGGCATGGAACCATCCATGCCCCCTCCAACCAGTGCGGTTAGCTGCCTCCACCTCCAGGGTTTCATAAAGACACCACAGTGGCCTCAATACTACATTTAAAAAAACAATTGAGCGCCAGGTGCCAGAGGCTCACACGTGCAATTTTACCTACTCAGGAGGCTGAGATCTAAGTATCACAGTTCAAAGTCAGTCAGGGCAGGAAAGTCTGTAAGACTCATCACCAATTATTGAACAAAAGTGTTGGAAATGGAGCTGTGGTTCAATTGATAGGGAGCTAGCCTTGAGCACAAAAGTACAGTGATCAAGCTCTGAGTTCAAGCCCTAGAACTAGCACATTCACAAACACACACACACACACACACACACACACACACACACGAGCTTAAAAAATTACAAACTTATTAATAAATAGTATTAATATTATTTAAAGCTTGAGTTTTTCCATTTTTCCATTTTATTGTTATTTTAAAGATGACATACAGAAGGAGTTTTGCCATTTTAAAAGAAATTTTATTAATTTTTTATTTACTTCCATAAGCAGTTGTATCAAGTGGTTTAAATGTCACATATCAGTGAAATATACATTGATCAATGTATTTTGGTCAATGACACCCCTCTCATCATTCTCTCCCAAACCCTTCATCCTGCCCATTTATCTAGTTTCATTTTTATACATTTACACTCAGTCCTATGTACCTTCTTGCCAGACACCAGTTTCTTACCCCTGCAATCCCATCTATTTAGGAGGCTGAGCTCTAAGGATCAAGGTTCAACATTAGCCCAGATAGATCAATTTGAAACTCTTATTTCCAATTAACCAGTAAACACCCAGAAGTTGTGGCTCAAGTGGTACAGCACCAGTCTTGAGCAAAAATGCCAAGCAAAGTCCAAGCTAAAGTTCAAGCCTTAGTATTGGCACAAAAAGAAATTCTTATTACTTCTTATGTATTATAATTATAATTTTAGTTAAATATATTGACATATATTGACATGGTAGAAAACTAATATTAAGCTGATCTGGTGGTGTTTAGATGTAGTTTTTACAGTCTCCTCAGCAAATGGTTTGTGGACTGGATGCTAGATTGAAACAGAGAAACATTCTTTCATCCCTTTTTTCATGCCATGGTTTTTTGTAAATAGGTAAAAATAGGAGATATGTAAAAAAACTTATGTGCCTCCAGTATCATATTTTAAGTGTTCACAACCATCATTGAAGGAACACATTTCTGTTCCTATCACAGACAAAGAAAACAAGATAAAATCACTCCACACTGGGCAGTGATAAAGAGCTGAATGTAGATTCCTGAATAAACACAGCATCCTCCCTCCAATCCCAGATGGCATCTATAGACGGGTCTGCATCTTCCAGGCCTTAGTTACCCAATGGAATATGTGCTTAGCCAGAGTGATGCTACCTGCCACCTACCAGACATTGCTGACAATGCCTCATAGATCAATGGGAGATCAGAAAATCCTGATGGATTTCAAGTCAGTTAACCTGGCAGTCCCTGCTAGAAAGTCCTGAACACTAGCAAAGTGACATTTTCATTACTACTCTTTCTACCATTTCAAAATATTACTTGGATTTATAGGAGTGTGGATGGAATTTTTGTGAATGTATCAGAGAAAGTCCAAAGAATACAATAAAATACATGCTTATAAAAGGATCTATAGCCCTAGATCACTCAAAATTAATAGCTACTTAGTATAATGTATACTTAGCAGCCTCCAAATATATTCTACTTAAAAAACTCAGGTAGAAAAATATCCACCATTTAAATCATCCAGTGTCCATTTGTACTAATAAAAAATGTAACATGAATATGGGAAAATTATAGTTTTTCTATTTCTATAAAAAGTTTCACATGCTAACTAAACAATTTTTTGTGTTATTCTATTTCCATTTTATCAAAGCCTTAAGATCTTTCTGCCTTTAGTACCTCATTTTATTAAGCAAGAGATTACTCCAAAAGAAAGAAAAGAATGACAGAAAGAAAGAAGAAAAGAAAAGAATTCCATGTTTTTCACTGTAAAAGTGTCCCACAATCTGCCATAGCTGCTTTATAGGCTAACATCTGGAATTTCTAAATAAAACAGCAGAAAAACTCTGAATCATAGTCTGAAGAACTCTCTAATATATCTAGTGGTGTACAAATGTAAACTTCTCAGAAGGAGAAGACTCTCTTCCTGGTCAATGTAACTGCACTTGAGAGATCATACAGACAATGCCCACGTTTTACATCTGTGCAGAACAGATCCCTCATGCATTAAAGGCCTAACTGTTCTTCCATTAGTGGCCATGTGTAATTCCTTTTTAGAGAAACTCAAAATGAGCTCCTTAACAGGATTAATCACTCACGTACTCCATTGTGCAGACAGATAGCAAAATGGAACAGAGTTACGATTTGACCCAGTTACCACTGTCAGATGGTTCTGATCAATGTATATGAGCCTGTTAAAACATTGCTATTAGGGGATTGAAGGAAATAACAGATTCTTCCTGGATTTCTAGAGCTTTTGCCTTTTTTTCCAACAAATGAGCAAGTTTTTAGTTTCTTCTCAAAACTTATGCCAAAAAAATTATATATTCCCATCCTAAAAGCCATAGTGGAACTTGAGACAAACACTAGTAACAAAATCCACAGAATTCCTATATTGTTACCTAACATATTTTTTAGCTGAAATAGTACAAAGAAGTATTTTTTTGGTCCATAGAATATGTTTCCTTGCCTAATAAAATAAGGAGTCTCTGAAATCTCATGTGTCTCACCAGTCTATAATAAAGATCACAAAATCAACATTACATGGTTCAAACCCCTAGTTCTGCTAGCCACATTCCATGCCCTAGTCTTCATCCAGGTGTTTCACCTGGTCCTCAGATGACTGTGCAGCTATTTTTCCTATTTCCCTTGGCCAACCACTGTGTCTCCCTCTCTGTTTCTAATAGGTAGATCATTTACACTGCCTCCCTGTGTGGTGGTCTGATGCTGGACCTGTGGTCTCTGGCTGGTGTGAAAGGCATCTTAATGATCCTCCTTGGAAACCTAAACCAGAATCCAGACCCTACTCAACATACGGAATCCAGCCTCTCGTCCTCTTCCTGTAAACGAATATCCAGTGAGTGAGCAAAACTGTTCTTGAATATGGGGTAGTTCCACAAGGCTTTCCTACTGGAGAGCTTTGTATATAACACAAAATAAATTATTCATCAAAGTTATGCTTATGATTGATCATAGGACCAATCTTGGTGAGAACTAGTTTAAATTCTAATCATCAAAATTTTAGTTGCTGGCTTCCAGCCAGATACTGAACTTAAGCACCTGGTTACAAAGATTTCCACATTTTCATTACTCCTTTTTTTTTGAGTGGGTGGGTCCTGAGGCTTGAACTCTGGACCTGGACACTATTCCTGAGCTTTTGTGCTCAAGCCTAGTGCTCTACTGCTTAAGTCACAGATCCACCTCCAGTTTTTTGTGGTTAGTTGGAGATAAGAGTCTCATGGACTTTCCTGCCTGGGCTGGCTTCCAACCATAATCCACAAATCTCAGGCTTCTGAGTAGCTAGGCCACCAGCACCAGGCCATTCTCTCAATTTTCATAATTCTTGGTCCACCCACACAGAGAGTTTATGTTTGTGTCTATTCAAAACTTAACAATAGCCTCTTTTACTGCACACTTTCTTTTTTAAAAAAAATCTGTCCTTTTTCTCAACAATAAAATAACAAGGGCTGGGAATGGGGGTTCAGTGGGGTGTTCTGTCTTCTCTAAATGCTTCCTTTTCTCCGGAACTCTTGTTCCTGGGCCCCCAATTCTGAGTAACCCCTGCCTATTTGTTTTGCTTTCCTGTTAGCACTATTCTTTTGACTAGAACTTGGGTGGTCTAAAAAATTCTGTGCTCTTTGTGCAACCAATTCCTCAAGAGAGTTTGCTAGCAATAGGATCTCAAGCA
>NW_012267581.1:106080-115605 GCF_000151885.1 Dipodomys ordii | reverse complement strand
AAGGATATCAAATGGTCATTTGATACTTCTTATAACTTTTTGCAGAAATGGTTACTTGATAAGAAAAATGTTTATAAAGGCCTATGACAGTCATAGCATGGTATTTGTTAGTTGGTAAATATGCTGTATTGAGAAGATAGCTAATATTTGCTACCACTGTACTGTGCAGTCTCTCCTTTGATTCTAATAGCTGTGGTAGAAAACAGATCTCTCTATAGAGACAGAGTTTAGAGAAGGTGTGTGAATGTGCAGAGAATACACAGGTCATGTGCCAGGTTCTAAACCAGCCTCTACAGAACTCTGACAATGTCCACAACATAAGAGTGATCTTTTACTGTTACAAATATGGTTTACCAGGAGTCAGACAACTATTGAAACAATGAAACAGATAAGTATTGACAACTTACAGGCAAACTGAGTTGATTTTTCAGGAGAAACAATTTTCTTATTTTTCCTAGCCAAAATGCAGTTCAGAAGTGTCTGTGAGGCGTCTTCTCTTTAAGTCAATAACACAGCAGACCATCAACGTTCCCACAATACTGGACTGAAAGAGCAGATGGCAGCTTGATTGATTTCTCTCAATCGGAAGCTCTCAAAATGTTTTATTACTAACCCAGTTATTGTCAGGGGCATAATTCAAACACACCAATTTATATAAGATAACTAGACTGACCTCTGGATTCCTTCCTTGGTATCTTTCTGCCACCCCAAAGTCCACAGGGAAAAATCTGGCTCTCTTCATAATGCAAGTACAGAGCCATAGCCAGACTACCCCGAATGACAAGAGCCATGGTAGCCTGAGTAAAGAGAAAGAAATGGCAGAAAAACTATTCATGCCTCAAACTAAAGACCTTCCACCCTGCAATTTAGCCTTTACTCAAGGCCTTACGGAAAGCTGCAGGAGCTTGTGTGGTCCCATACTGGCAGGGACCAGAGGAAAAATAAAGCAATGCTTGAAGCACAGAGACAGGCCTACAGCGCTGACACTAACTCATCAGTCAGTGGACATCCAGTGTTCTAATGCAAGCTCTTTTAAATTTAGTGATTTGTTCCTGGCCAAAATGCACGATAGTATGTTCTTTCATTTTTGAGTTTTCTTTCAGAACTCAGAGTTCTAAGGGAGACGACTCTCCGCCATGAAAAATAATCCATATGGGCATACAAAAGAAAAGAAATAATTTAAATCTCGACAATTCTACTCTTAGACTAAGAAGGTTCAAACTCTTAGAGTGAAAAAGTATGAGAACAAGGAATTGGTACATGAAAGAAGAAATACCATTAGTTCTATTCATAGTGAAAGAAGGAAGGAAGGAAGGAAGGAAGGAAGGAAGGAAGGAAGGAAGGAAGGAAGGAAGGAAGGAAAAAAGAAAGAAAGAATGGAGGGAGGGAGGAAGGAAGAGAGGGAGGGAGAAAGGAAGGGAGGGGAAGGAAAGAAGGGCAGGAAGGAGGGAGGGAGGGAGGAAGGAAGGAAGGAAGGAAGGAAGGAAGGAAGGAAGGAAGGAAGGAAAAGAAAACACAAAGAAACAAAAAGCAAAAACAGTAAATCAAAAAGCCTGGACAGGGAACATGAAAAAGTCTTCCACCTAACAAGATAACATCCTGTATCACCCCAAGTAGGACAATTTCAAAGATTAAAAAAAAGTACTCATTTCACCAGTCCCTGCACATACCTGTATTTCTACCTGTACCCCCATATCCTGTTAACAATATACAGTAACATTTAGAGATAAGTCTTGTAGACTTTCTTGCCTGACTGGTTACAAATTGCAATCCTCAGATCTCAGCCTCCTAAGTAACTAGGATCATAGACATGAGCCCCCTGGTGCCTGACTCCACCTTTAATTCTTTGACAAGATGTAAAAAGTACTACATAAGAAAATGATAGATGATAAATTAGTTGCTGCCCAAATGAAACATAGAGATGGCCTGAAATATGAAAGAAAATGTGAAAATCAAAAATGATTAATATTTGGCTTTATGGCAAACCCCATTTTTAAAGGAGATTTGTGGTCAGAGGCCAGTGGTTCACATCTGTAATCCAGCTACTCAAGATGCTGAGCTCTGAGGACTGAGGTTCAATGCCAGCCAGAACAGGAAAGTCTATGGGACTGTTATCTTCAATTAACCACCAAAAAGCTGAAAGTAAAGCTATGGCTCAAGTGGTAGACCACCAGCTTTGGGCAAAAATACCCGAGGGACAGAATTCAGGCCCTGAGTTCAAGCCTCAGAACCCCCTCACACAAAGATCATTTGTAGTGTTGATTATTTTGCCCTAGAGCTCAAACAGTAGTCTGGTGCTCCTGAACCCATGTCCTCAAACATGGGAAGCAGAAGTCTAGTTCAGGACTGGGCTGAGAAAAAAACAGAACAGGAAGCTAAAATCAACTTCTGTTGACTGGCAGAACAAATATTGTGTATTGTGAATAGAAAGCACAATACTTTAATTATACACCTCCAGTCTTTCACTCAAATAGTAGATGCAATTCTGATGCTTAGCAATCCAAATATTCCATAGGTAGAAATAGACAGCTGACCACATGATGGTTTTAAAGCATAGTATCTACCCAGTGCCAACTACTAATTGAAAATTAACTCATAGAAAATTTGTATCAGATGTCTGAAACGTCTGCCTAAGTTTGCTTCAAAGCATCCTTGAGATCAAGCTTCTGGCATGAAAATAGAAAATAAGTTGGGGAATATTAATAAATACTAATAAAGCCTGAAGACAGTATTGGAGTATAGAAAAATTACATGGGAAAATGTTGTGGTTGTTGTTTTGGAAACGGCTTGAAATGCTTGTTCCTTACAACTCCATAGATAATTCCCATATTCACATGGGCATTTGTCATGCCAGAAAAGGATGAAAGGGAGGAAGAAAAGAATGTTCAGAGAGTCTGAGAAAGAACAGGAAAGCCCATGTGCCTCAGGGATTTGGGTTTTACATCATACATATTCAGGAGGTTGACTCACACCAAAGATAGATCATCCAGTGTTCCCTTTAATTACATATATACCCTACTATGGAAAAATTTGCAGTGAAATGCAAAGCTTTTTTTTTAAGTACTTCTTCAGTACTGCTGATGTAGGATTTCAACTGGAAATACTTCTACAAAAAAGGTCATTCTTTCTGAGTATCCACTGGTCTTCAATTTGTGTCTTAGGTTTGTACTAAGAACTCAAGAAAGAAAGTACTACTTTTTCTGGTACAAATAATTATTTGAGAATTTAAAATTATTGAAGAGCAAATTGACTTTCATATTTATTTAGAAAATTTCCCTGGAAAAACAGTTTTGGAATGAAGTTCTTATATCATCTGTTATAAACTTTTCATGGGAGAATTAAGAGTTGGAAAAGCAACTTGCTAGATTTAAACTCAGGCCTTCACTGTAGGTAGCATGCTGTGATCATCAGGGCTTATAAAATCTCATCTGCAGATTGATCAGGAGGTAAATTACAAGATTGCCATCAGGGTCTGAGACTAAAGGCAGATGGACCAACGTTATTCATATGATCAGTGGGAAACAAGTATAGAGTCACAGTGAAAATCAAAACTTGCAGCAAAATACAAAGAGTTCTTTCATTGCTTCTTTAGTATTACTGATGTAGGATTTCAACTGGAAATGGTTTTACAAAAAGGGTCATATTTTACTAATGCCACCTTAAGATCTAGATTAGAACATTTCAGATGATACAAATTACAAAATTATCATTATAAATTATAATTCTAATTATATAATTTCTAATTATTTTACCTTAAATTATTTTAGTTATATTTAATTGTATCATTACAAATAATTACAATCATTTAATTCTATTTTATGTATAATTATATTAGTTACATGTTTATATAATTAAAATATTTATATTTAGCTATATGCTTATATAGTTAAAATATAATTTAAAATAAAGTAAGCAATTATTATAATTGTAATGCAATTATTATAAATATAAGTGTATATTTAATCTACAAATGATATAGTTTTTAAATTGTAAAATTTCAAGTAGTACAAATTATTCTCTCCAAAAATGCAATAGGAATGAGTTTTTTAAAATAACCCATATTTCAAATATAGATTACTGTGATAAAGTCTATGTTCCAAAACAAAGTAAATTTATTTCTATTTTTCTAAATATTTTATATTTGATTTACATAGTCTAATTCAGGTTGACCAAATTTTTCATTCTTAATTCACATAACTTAATCATGTATGCATTGCATACATAGGCTTATTAATTTTCAGCACAAAGATGGAGAAGTTTTGAAAAATTAAAAAAATCAGTTTTGCAATTGAAATGCTGCAAGTATTATTGAATTATTTTAAAGTTCTTTGATTTTATTAGTTTCATATTCTTTTACTTACAGGTAAGCAGATACATGGAATGCATAATCACAATGAGAGAGAAAAGTGAATAGCAAATGATTGGAAATAAATTGCTATATATATTGTTTTATATATATTTGTTACTATTTTATTATGTATATGCTAAAGCTATACATGTACATTTAAATATTTATACTATATATGTATATATTAGTATATATGTATACATAAGTATATATATTTTATATATATTACTTACCATATATACTACACATGTATAAGTATTAACATATATAAGTATATACATATGCAACATAGCAAAAATATTAAGAAGTACTACTGTAGCGTATGAAAAGACATCAAGCTTAGCTCTCAGACTTAAGGAACTGAATCCAAAATTAACATCTGTTTCTATTTCCTCACTGTTCTTGCTGTGAGAGTGGTCATTTGACCAAGTCCTGATCAATAAAAAGAGAAGCAGAGATGCTGATCATGCGCCAGTCCTCATCTTCATAGCTTTCCACACATAATCCCTATCTTCCATATCTTCCTGTTGGAGGACCTTGCTCTAGGACTTAATGAGGATAGACATGCAAGCTAGAAAGAATCTGGGTTTTCAGAAAGACTCCAGAGAAGGTGATTAACAACCAGAAACATCCACACAAATATTTTTGTGAATGTACAGTAACTAATTATGCTAAACTGCCTCAATTTTTGAGTTTACAGCAAGTAGCATTACTAACCATAACCAATCAGTAAGATAGAATTTTAAAATTAGGATTCCTTTGCGCAGGGTAGAACTTTCTGAATAATGATCCAGAAGCATACAAATCAAAGAAAGACTTGATAAATGGAATTACATTAAACTAAAAAGTTTCTGCACAGCAAAGGACATAGCCAACTAGCTAAAAAGACAGTCTACAGAATGGGAGATTTTTGCCAGCTATATATCAGACAATGGCCTAATATCCAGAATATACAGATTGAAAAATAATAAATCCCCAAAGAACCAATAATCCAATTAATAAATGGCCCAAAGAGCTAAAGAGAGTCTTTCTTGTAAGTAAAAATGGCCAGTAAACATGTTAAAAGATGTTCAACATCTCTGGCCATAAAGGAAATCAAAACAACACTGAGATTCCACCTCACTTCAGTTAGAATGGCCATTATCCGATGCTGACAAGAATGTGGCCAAAAAGGAAACCTCATACTCTGAGGGTGGGAATGTAAACTTCTTCAACCACTCTGGAAAATAGTGTGGGTTTTCCTCAAAATAATGAAACAGAGAATTTCCCTATGACCCAGAAATCCCATTCCTGGTCATTTATCCAAAAGATTACAAACCACAGTACAGTTAAGGCCACTAGCACAACCATGTTCATTGCAGCACTATTCACTATACCCAAGGTATGAAATCAATTCAGATGCCCTTCAATGGATGAAGAGATCAAGAAAATGTGGTGTATATGTACACAATGGAATTTTACTCATCCATTAGAATGAATGTTATCATACCATTTGTAAAGAAATAGAAAGACCTAAAAAACTGTTGTTAAATAAGTCAGGCCTAGAGACCCAAAAGTTGTATGTCTTTCCTCATATGTGGAAGTTAGAATTAGCTTATAAAGTATGAAGTAAATACTCAGCTGGTATGCAAGTGTATACAAACATATCGACTGAAATATGGTGATTCATTAGAAGGCCAAAGTCCAAGTTCAAAAACATGAACACCAAACAGTGGGTACTTGAAAAGGGTGGGAGGGGGTCATAGGAAGAGGGATAGATGAATGATAAGGAGAAAGAAGGAGAATAAATTATTCAATTTATATTCTGCACAATTAACAAAAGTGAGGGAAAGAGTAGTTTGAAAGGGATGAGCAAAAATATTGAAAGGGTCACATTGATCAAGCTTGCATTGTATTCATGCACTCCTTTATTAAATGGCAACTCCATTATACAATTATTTAAAGATAATAAAATATTTTTAAAAGTTCCAGATTCCTTTGAGCAAAAGTAGAATGTTTAATACCACACTCTAAAACATAAAATAATTTTTTTAAATCCTGAGGAAAAAAAGAACTTTAAAATTGGAAGAATTTTCTTTTAATACATTTACATATGTGTATATACAACTGGAGAAAAAGTCTATAAAAGCTCTGTGAATTCAATCAGTGTAAGTTTCCTGGTGTCCCTACCCTACCTCAATTATGTGAGAAGTTCACTTTTGGGAAGGCTAGAAGAATACGTGAAATTTTCCTATACATCCTCTTGCAAATTTTACATATCTATAATAATTTCATGGTTTAAAAACACCTTTAGCATTTTCCTTATTAGACATAAAAACGTACAGGAAAAGATCTGAACAAAACAACTTGATTCCATATGTATTAGCGTTATCATGATACTGTATGTAGACATAGACATAGTTGTAGGATTTTCAGATTGCTGAGTGCAAATCTTATGTTGGATTCCTGTGGTAAGATTGTATAAAAGCTGAGGCATGGCATGGTACAATGACTTGATGATGATCGGCTGCAGTACAGTCTGGAAATATAAAGTTCTACTTACTTTGCTCCACTAAAAAGAAGTTAAAAAAAGGATGAAACAGCACCTTTCCAACATGTTCTATTCCAATTCACACCAGATAAGGCTCAACTATATGGCAGGCTGTCTTGTTGTACATTGCAATGCGTTGTTCTTTTATCAAGACAAATAATAGGATACAAAGGCATAAGATTAGCCTATGGATTAATTCACTTAAACTTAATTTTCCACTTCAGGATTTCCCTGTATTTAAAACATACATACTAAAAGACTGTAAAGGAACCATAGCTTTGCAGTGGTTAGGGAAAAAAAAATCAGATAGTATTTTCTTCTCATCTATCAGAGAAAGTCAAGATGAGTATTCTAGGATTTTGGAGGATTCTTTTTTGGAGCTCAATAGTTTACTATCTGCTAATTCAATATAAGTAAAATATTTTTACTTAAAGGAGTTGTCATTAAGGAAGCAGTTTATGAATACAATGCTTCTTTTTTATTTTTTATTGTGAAAATACTGTACATTGAATTCTTGAGGGGATTCTTATCATCGTTGTCTCAAAGCTATTCATTCACAGAGTGAATTTCACCAATGTCTGCCTCAGTGTCTGGAGCTGCTTCAGTGTCTGGAGCTGCCCCGGCTCAAAGACTGCAGCAGAAGTTCCTCAGTCTCATGGTAAAGTTAGGCAAGTGTCAGCCTTGTACCTCAGCAAGGCAAGAACTCAGAAGCTTATGGTAGGAAAAGCATTCATCCAGGCACCAATGGCTGCTCAAGAGGCTGAAATCTAAGGAACAAGGTTCAAAGCCAGCCTGGACAGCATAAGCTATGAGACTCTTACATCCAACTAACCACCAAAAAGCCAGAAGTGGAAGTGTGGCTCAAGTGGTAGAGCACTAGCCTTCAACAAAAAAACCCAAGGACAGCACCAAGCACCATAGTTCAAGCCCAAGTACTGGCACAAAGTAAAAGAAAAGAAAAGAAAGAATAAGGAAAGAAAAGAGGAAAGGAAAGAAAGAAGGAAACAAAGAAAGAAGAAAAAAAGGAAAGGACAAAGAAATGAAGTGGAAGGGAAGGAGAGAGGAAGGGATGGAGGGAGGGGGAAAGAGCATTCAAAGGACAGAGTAGCCCAAAAGAGTTACAAAAAGCATCTACACAGCTGTTGGTATGTTTATATAGATTTAGCAGCAAAACTATAACATTTCAACCTCACAGTAGAGAATCCTGGCAATAATGCAAGAGTCGCTAGTGATGTATTAGTGATAGTGTGTACCTTGAGTCCTAATACCATGAGAATGCAATTTCATCTCCGTGGGCAGCTTTCTCCAAACTCACTATCCCAAGATAATTATGAGAAAGCTTACACTGAGACAAAATACCTGAAAAGCAGTCATCAAGACAGTCAACTCACCAAAAATAAGCCAAAATGAGGTTACCACATGCAATAGAGGTGGTAGGGGACCTGCGGTAAAGAAGTACAATATGGTCCCCTTTATAATACCTTAAAAGAAAAATAACAACACAGCATTAGTGGAAACTATGCTAGTACAAATAAAATATGCTCACACTGATATTAGCTTCTTAGTTGTGAACAAAGTATCCTGTAATGTAATCTTTGGACAAGACAAAGGGTCATTGGAATTCTTGCCACCATGTTCACAAATTTTCTATAAATATACAAATGAAACCTATAACAAAAGGGTTATCTCAAAAAAAAAATAAGGCTTAGTCCCAACTGGCTAGTTTTCTTGAGAACATGACAATAATCTCCATTTTGTTCCCCAACTTGAAATTAAATGGTGACATCTAGGACTGTAACTTGAAAAAAGTCGCACTCCTTTTTTTGTTGTTGTTGTTATTTTGGCAGTCGTAGGGCCTGGGCACTGTCCCTCAGCATTTCAGCTCAAGGCTAGCGCTCTACCACTTGAGCCACAGTGCCACTTGTGGCTTTGTCTGCTTATGTGGGCCTGAGGAATCAGACCCAGGGCCTCATGCATGTGAGGCAAGCACTCTACCACTGAGCCACCTTCCCAGCCTCAAGTCTCACTCCTTTTCAAGATTTTGTACTAAATACACTGTTGTCTGTAGCTTCTTTTCATTTTCGGAAACCAATATTGATTCCAAGAACTTAGGGCTTATCATTTCCTACTTCTATAAACCTTCACAAACAATTACAATGAAGCCTCATTAATAAATTTTATTGGATTATCCAAGTGGAAAACATTTGTTTGCTGATGTTGTAATAAAATCTGGATAGCAAGAGTCTAAATTTAGGTTTTCTGATAAGGACTGCAGCTGGGTCTCGGAAGTTCTTGTTCTCCTCAGAGGACAGGATTAAATGACCATTTATCAGGAAATTCCTAAGATTATGGAGCCAGGTGCTAGTGGCTCATGCCTGAAATCCTAGCTACTGCAGAGGCTGAGATCTGAGAATTGTGGTTTGAAGCCAGCCTGAGGAGAAAAGTCTATGAGATTCTTATCTCCAATTAATCAACAAAAAAATCTGAATTGGAACTGTGGTTCAAATAGGAAAGTGTAAGCCTTGAACGAATGATCTAAATAACAGCTCCCAGACTGTGAATTCAATCTCCTATACCAACATACATACAAAATAAATATTATGAAGTCTAGTTAATTACTGCTATTGAAAGAAAGGAATCTCTTCTC
>NW_012267581.1:97085-103880 GCF_000151885.1 Dipodomys ordii | reverse complement strand
AGATCCTAAGTTCAAGCCCCAAAGTTTGGGGGTGATTTTAAATTATCTTTAATAGTTGTACAAAAGACGTGACATATAACAAAGTAGTTTGTGAATATAATACAATTTGATCAACATTCTCACCCTACCCCCACTGCAACCCACACCTTCTTGTACTTTTCTTGATTTTTGTAGTATATACAATGAATTCTTGACTTCATTCTCTTCTACTTCCCTCCTTCATTTGTCTACCCCTCTCTCCTTGGCTCCATCCCTTCTTGGATGTACCGATTTCCTGGTGTTGATTTTGTTGGGCTTTGACGTAATCTTTCTAAAAGATTATACTACTTAAGCTCTCCATAGAGTCTATTATACTCCCATTGATTCATTTGTAACCACTTGCATATGGCTCATCTCAATGTGTTACCTACAGATTTATAGGTACATTCTACTACCACAAATGAAGGAAACCATGCAGCCCTTGTTCTGGCTTATTCAACATCTCTGGCCATAAAGGACATGCAAATTGAAACAACACTGAGATTTCACCTCTCTCCCTGGTTAGAATGGACATTATTAAGAAAACTAACAACAAATGCTGGTAAAGATTCAGCCAAAAAGGAATTCTAACATACTGCTTGTGGGAAAGTAAGCTTTCTT
This sequence comes from Dipodomys ordii, assembly GCF_000151885.1. Lineage (NCBI taxonomy): Eukaryota > Metazoa > Chordata > Mammalia > Rodentia > Heteromyidae > Dipodomys > Dipodomys ordii. Next base: position 103,241 of record NW_012267581.1, on the reverse strand, counting down.
AATCGCTCTGGAAAGCAGTATGGAGGTTCCTCAAAAAACTAAACAAAGAACTACCTTATGACCCAACAATCTTACTCCTGGGCATTTGTCCAATAGACAGTGTCATTCTTTGTAATAGGCTATTTCCTTATGAGAAAATAGAAAGACTTGAAAAAAATATATTGTGAAGTAAGCCAGAACCAGAGAAATAATAGTTTTATTTTTAATTTTTTATTTTTAATAATACTTTAAAAGTAAATATAAAACAGGAGCCAATGGCTCCTGCTTGTAATCCTAGCTACTCAAGAGGTGAGATCTAAGACTAGGGTTCCAACCAACCAAGGCAAGAAAGTCCATGAGATTCTTTGTTTCAATTAACCAACAAAAAGTTGGAAGTGGAGTTATGACTCAAGTGGTAGAGCTCCAGTCTTTTTTTTTTTTTGTCGGTCGTGGGGCTTGAACTCTGGGCTTGAGCACTGTCTCTGTGCTCTTCAGCTCAAGGCAAGCGCTCTACTGCTTGAACCACAGCGCCACTTCCAGTTTTCTAGTGATTTATTGGAGATAAGAGTCTCACGGACTTTCCTACCTGGGCTGGCTTTGAACCTCGATCCTCAGATTTCAGTCTCCTGAGTAGCTAGGATTAGAGGCATGAGCTACCGGCGTCTGGCTAGAGCTCCAGTCTTGAGTGAAAAAAACAAGATCCTGAAATCAAGCACCAGTACCAGCACACAACAAAAAAGTGAACATGTTTTTGTTTATCTATATTCGGAAATACTTACTTTATATTTTATTTTTAAGCTATTAATATTATTTTTCTTAGTTAAGCAAATAATGGCCAACTATGAGGAACAATTTAGAATGTAAATGTTACTCTGAGAAAGGTTCAACACTCCAGCCTTTTTTCACTGATACAGCTACAAGTCATCTGCATCATCAACATCATCATCAGTCTCCTCCTCCTCCTCCTCCTCCATCATCATCATCATCATCATCATCTATGTATCCCTCCATATGTGTTTATGCCTGCTAGAGTTTAACCTTCCTAAAAAGAAACAACTTCCTGTGAGAATATGACAGACATACAGTTAGTTTTTGACAGAGAAATGACGTTAATTGTCGAGAGTATTTTCATTTGATCAGTTTGAATAGCAATGTCATGCAGGTTTGGTAGCAAGAGCTGAAATGTGGGAGACTTGCACATATGGAAATGAGAGACTATAAAGAGGAAAAAGTACATTCTCATCAGCATGAGTCTTATGCAATGCTTTCTAAATTCATATCTATGCTCTAACTTGCAGAAGACGTCAAGCTTTCATATTTAGCTGCCACCTTACATTTTGAATCTCTCTTCAACAACTTTAAAAATGAAGATCCTGATCAGCAGTTCAGATTCTGAGGCCTTTATCTCCAATCAACCAGACAAAATGCCAGATATGGAGGTGTGGTTCAAGGGGGTAGAATGTTAGCATTGAGAAAAAAGCCAAGTGAGATAACAAAGTCCTGAATTCAAGGCCCCACTACTGGCCCACTACATTCATCCATGGAAACTTATATACTTGCTTTGGGTTTCAATGGCTTCCGACTGACTGCTGTTATTATTCCACATTTTTCCATTTTAGGTGTCAGGTTAAATGGGCAGTTCTTGTAAAGAAATTGAAAAGTCAAAGAATTGCTGAGATGTTGCAATGTTTCTTTCTCAGATATTCATGTGCATCGTATCAGCTCCTGTTTGGGGGCAGAATAAGGGAACAGAGCCCTCAATTTCAATCCTCATTAGCCTTCAACCTCCAACTCCATTTTCACCTCCACAAGCTCTTATTCCATGTGGGCTTTAGAACTTTAGTCCTCAAATTGAGTCATGTAAGGAATGCTCTGATAGTGGATAAAGTCTTATTTTTGGCTGTGCTTCTTCATGAACATATAGAGGACATTGTTGGCATTAGAATGAATCGTCTGATTAAGAAAGATCTGCCCAATTGACCTAGAGAGGAAAATAAAGGCAAGAGGGAAGGGAGGGTAAGGGTGAAACAAAGGAGAGGGAATGTACTCCGTAGGAAATGTACTCTTTACCTTACTCATGTAACTGTAACCCCTCTGTAAAGTATCTTTACAAGAAAAAATATATATGATTTTCAAAAAAGAAAAGAAAGGCTAAGGAAAGACTATCTCTTTCTATAGGAGCTACAATGCTGTTCTTCTGTCCTTGAACATCAAAACTCCAGCTTCTCAAATCTTTGGACTGCAGGATTTATATCAACAACCTCTCCCCGGCTTCCTGTGCCTCAGACCTTTACCTTACATTGAGAATTGCACCATTAGCTGAGGCATTTAGACTTAGATTAAGCCAGGATACCAGTTTTGTCAATTCTCTAGCTTACAGATGGCCTACTCTAAGACTTTTTCGATCCATATCACAATTTTTCTAATGAATTTATTACCTATCTATGTCTGTCCGCATGTCTGTAACTGTCTCTCCCTCTTTCTCTCTCTCTCTTCCCTGTCTAACTATCTAGCCTATTAGTTCTGTTTCATTGGCAAAACCTGAATAGTACATTATGTTTCTCCCTAGTAATACACTACATACGTTTTATTTTTAAAGACTCCACTGCTTTAAACAATTAGAAAAACCACAGTATTTTACACCATAGGATGTTTGCATGATTTCATAAGTAGGAAACTTGCTGATTGCATTCAATTTATCCATAAACCTAGTGTCTGGTTTCTAATGAAATCCTACTCTGATTTGCTAACATTAAACTCTGGGCCAGAATGTAGTCAGGGGTTTTCTCTGCTGGCACAGCAGCCTGAGAAGGGTTTTATGGACTTCCATTCTCAAGTCAGACAAGCACAACTGGTAAGGACTACAAAAATACCAACCATATGAAGGCTCTGGAGTCATCCTAAAGATATGTAGGAAATAAATAAGTATTTTTTCTAAATTCTGCTATTTGGCGGAAATACTGTATCACTATACTATATTTCTGCTATTTACCAGAAATACTTATTCCTAGATAATACAGAAATTTCTGCTATGCACACAGCCAAAATAGTTATATGCAATACTTATATATAATACATATGTATATATTAAAGCTTGTTAAGAATGATAAGATTCTCCAGGGCTTGAACCACGTGAACAACTCCTTTACTTTCTGTCACCTCAGCTTCACGTCTTCGAATCCTGGAAGGTATAAGCAAGTGGACAGAATCCTCTCTCCCTTAGCTCCTCACGATGAGAGTACATGATAAGAATTTCTCATCCAGTTCAACAGAGTTTCAGAAAGCAAACTCCTAGTGAGGGCAATGAAGAGGCCATTGCTCCCTACCTCCAATCAGCCCTTCCCATAAGTCAGAAGCTTTACAGGAGGAAGAACAAGCTATGAACACTAGAGTCTTCATAGCTCTTGCCCCTTTTAGTATTAATCCAAGGGAAGAAAACCAATAGAATCAGAGACTATTAGCCTGAAGACCACTCAGAATAATCACCCTGAGTTTTTGTCTAAAGGAAAAAGGCAGTTTATAACAGAGAATGCAAAAATTCTTCTCAGTTTGTTTAAAACAGAAGGTACTAAAGTTCAATTCTAAGAAGAGCTTTCAAATGCATGGCAAACTTTGCTGGTAAGCAAATGAAAGGTGGTAAACAAAGTTCTTCTAATTAAGAATGCTGCTCAAAGACACCTCCAAATGAAACTGGAAAAGATACCCAGTTTAACAGAATTATATACAGAAACACAAAATATGAAAACAAACATGACATCTTTAGCATTTTATGGCACTTCAATAAATGAAGGCAATGATATTAAAATATGTGAAATACAAAGAATTCAAGTCTAACTTAAAATATGATAAATGATCTTAATTAGGATTCAATTGTCTGGATAAGTAAGAATTCAATTCAGTAAGTAAGAAGTAAATAAGTAGTTAATTCTTGTAACAGGAAATTCAGCAAGATGCATAACAAGTATCAGCAAAAAAAAAAAAAGATTTTGAATAAACCTAAATTGGAAATCTTGGAAATGTAAAGCGTAATAAATCTAAGTAATTTAGTGGAAGGCATTTCTAGTAGACTAGACCAAGTAGTAGAAAGAATGTCAAGGATTAACAAAAAGATTAAGAATTAAATACAATCTGATAGCAATTCAAATAAAAATTACAATCATGACCACAACATTCAAGATGTTTGAGGTACAATTTGAAGACCAAGCTTATAAATATGCAGCATAGAAAAGGGGACAGTATAACTGCATAGAAAACCTACTCAATAAAATTATAGAAAAAATGTGCCAAACCTAAAGAGATACATTAAAATATACAATCTAATTCAAATTAATAACCTAATTTTCCTTAAAATATTGCAACAGGGAGAACAAGTCAAACCCAAAGAGAAGAAAGGAAAAAAAAACTAAATCCCAGAAAAGCTATAAGAAAGGAAGAACAGAAGTGGAAATCAATATAACTTCACAAATCAATACAATAAAAAATGAGTGTTCAGAAAAGATTAAAGAAATGCAAAACCTCAGCTAGACAGACTTTTTAAAAAAATTTCACAAACTTAAATATAAAAATATTCAACAAAAAGATAATACAATCAAAGTACTAGTATATAGAAATATATATGACCATATATTAAAGCTTTCACTTTGAAATCAGACAGGAATTTTAAGCTTTTGTATTGAATATTGTAGTGAGTGTAGACAAGAAAATGAAATAAAAGATCCAATTTTGAACAAGGAATTAAAATTATATTGGCATATGTCATGATCTTTAATAGAGAAAGTCATGTAAAATTATTGAAAATAATAAAGGATTTCTGCAAGGTACTATAATTTATGTTTAACATAAAAATCAATTGTGTTTGCAAACAATATTCATGAATAAACCACTTACAATAGCATCTAAAATAATATTGCAAGAATAAGTTTAGTAAAAAGTGGTAAACATAAACATTGTTGAGAAAAGTTAAGATAGATATAGAATTATGGCTGATGTTCATGATCAAAAAATAATATGGTTGTTTTGGTGCATGCATATATGATAGAATATTTACTAATATTTGTAATGTTTTGTTAGATTTAACATATATGTATCATCCAAATACTTATTTTGAAGATTAAATGCCAGGCCTGGCGCCGCTGGTTTATGCCTGTAATCCTATCTACTCAGGAGGCTGAGATCTGAGTATTGCAGTTTAAAGCCAGTCTAGGCAGGAAAAGTCTGTGAGACCTTATCTCTAATAACCACCAGAAAACCAGAAATGGTGGCTCAAGTGGTAGAATGCTAGCCTTGAGAAAAAGAGCTTAGGGACATTGCCCAGGCCCAGAGTTCAAGCCCCACAAGCAAAAAAAAAAAAAAGACAAAGCTCCTGAATTGAGCAATATTCTCAATGAAATTCTTACCTGAGTTTCTGCTGGCTCCTTTGTAAAAGTTGATGAGCTAATCCTAAATTTTATTTGAAAACTGATGGAACCCAGAAGAGTCAAAATAATCCTGGGGTAAAAAAAATGGAGAATTCTCATTGTTTCTGATTTTAAAAACATATATAGATATATGCATATATGTAATTAATCAAGTCAGTTTTGTTAGGACCAGGGATGTAACTGAGTGCTAGAAGACATGCTTAACCTTCAAACCCCAGAAGGAAGGAAGGAAATATTGAAGGAAGGAAGGGAAGGGAAGGGAGGGGAAGGAAGGAAGGAAGGAAGGAAAGAAGGAGGGAAAGAAAGAGAAAGGAAGGAAGGAACGAAGGAAGGAAAAAAGAGAAAAAGGAAATAAAGGAAGGAATGAAAGAGTGAAAGAAAGAAAAAGAAGGAAGGAAATAAAGAAGAGAATGCTGTACGTGCATAAGATACAAATTGAGATCAATAAATAAAATTGAGTACAGAAATAAACCCATACATTTATAGTTAATTAATTTACAATAAGAGCTACATGATAATGCAACAGATAAATAATAATCAAAATATTTTAAATGGTGCTAAGTAATGAGATATTCACATTTAAGCAAATAATTACATACCTGCCGAGCAACTGTGCCACCAGCCCTGGCCGTGGGCCAGGCCCAGCGCCATCTTAGCGCCTTCCAGACACCCCGCCGCCACCTCCCCGAGCCTCGGGGCGACCCGGGGGGCGCGACCCGCGTCGGGCCGGGGACTCTCCGTCAAAAAAGTCTTTTTTAAA
>NW_012267581.1:93389-97035 GCF_000151885.1 Dipodomys ordii | reverse complement strand
ACTACTAAAAATCTGTTTGGTTTTAATCTAGCTATATAAGCAGATGGAAGGATTATGGTGTTAATAGTTGTGCTCTCTTTACATTGAATTGTGTTTTCCAAAAGAATCTATTAATTCTATTCATAAGGTCTTAAATACATGAACAAATAACAATCAGTAGTTTTCTTTTTCTCTCAGAAAAACAGAGCTTTCTAGCAATTGGCCATGTTTGTGGATTCACAGAATTTCAACCCAAGAATTAATTGTAATGATTATGAGTTTTTCATTGTATTCCTTAATGATTATCTCTTTATCTATGTTTTTCTGACAGATAATTTACTGTTTTAATATGCTTTAAAATGCAAGAAGTAAGTAACAGTCATGTTAACATGTATATAGAATCAATGTATTAGTGTGAGTGATTCAAATACAGATGTATCTGTCTTTTGCACATAATTAAATTTTGCATGCACATATAATGAAGCCACAGGCTAGGGTAGCTATTTGGCTTTGAATTCCAGTTTTATGACAGCCCACTTATACTACTCATTTATGCAACAAATAATCACACCATAGTCCTGCTGCTATTCTAAACAACTGAGATATGGACAAGATAGAACGTATTTCTTAAATCTACATCTCCTAATTCTTATTTCAGTGCTACATCAATTAGACCATAGGGGCTCTTTCCCTTGGCAAAGTAGTTTTTAAAAAAGATGTAAGCTGGGGCTGGGAAGGTAGCTCAATGGTAGAGAGCTTGCCTTGCATGCATGAGGACCTGAGTTCTATTCCTCAGCACCACATAAGCAGAAAAAGCCAGAAATTGGTGCTGTGGCTCAAGCGGTAGAGTGCTAGCTTTGAGCTGAAGAGCTGAGGGACAGCGCCCAGGTCCAGAGTTCAGGCCCCACGACCTACAAAAAAAAAAATATATATATGAACCATGAGTTCCAAAGTCTGTCGACTTTCTATCCGATTTTCATAAACAATTTGTAAAAATACTTACAGAGCTCTTGAGTATTTCTCTAAGAATCCAGCTACTATCTAATATGATATCATAGGAGAAGATTTCAAGGTGCACACACGCATGCACACACACTCATGCACACACACACACACACACACCTCTGGAAAAATGCTCAAACCCAGAGAACTGATGCTGTTTTGATGGAAGGATGATAAATTACTTCCCTTTTACTGAATTATTTCCCAGGGGTATTCCTTCTTCCTGAAGTGGCGGTGTTCCCCTGGGTAAATGATGCACTTTGTTGAGAACCAAGACAGCTCAGAAAGCCATGAATACTGCTCAAAGATTGGAGTTCTTTCCTTCGGAATAAAGTGGTTGCTCTTTTTTCCTCCCAATCATTGAACATAGAGAAATTTGTTGTTATGTTTTTGTAAGAAATTTGTGTCAAAGCTAAATGATTGTGACAGACCTCCATACTTTATTGGTATAATGACAATATGATTTATCAGCTAAACTAGGTCACTTGATCATAAAATGATTATAGCTTGATTGTCAGGGAAGCTACTGATAGTTAATGCCAGATATTTCAAACAATATAAGCTGGCAACTCTCCTAGGCCAGCCAAGACTAGTGGGTATTTATTTGTGTGAGTAGTCAGGTGTTAAGTAGACCAGTACTATATGCTATCATGAACAGGTACAACAGCCTAGTGATTTCATTACCTGACCTCCATTATTCTAGGGAATGCTGAATACAGTTCTTTCCTCTTTCATTAACCAAAAAGTTCCTGCTTGAAATAATAGGATGTTTTTTGCTATGTAAAACTTTTTAAAGTGTCATTATTTCAGTGGTCACAGGAAAAATTACACTAGAGTTCTAACTTTTGGAATGGCTAAGTCTGTATGACCTTTCGTGACCCATTCTTTACATGGAGGCAGGTAGAAGGTGCTTAATGACAGGATAGATAGGCTATTTGATTTCTATTTAAAATTGTAGATTCTCTACAATGCAAATGAAAATTAAGTTACTGGGAAAAAATAAGCAGGGAGGAAAGGATGGTGAATAGATAGGTATAGAAGCAAAGAAAGCAATAAAAAGATGCCCGGAACAAGAAATCTAAGTTCCTGACGATAGGAATTCTGAGGAAGAAACAGATAATAGAGATAGAAATGAACACTGAGTAAAATGGATTAACTCACAGGGTACATGAAAGATTGGAATCTGAGATATTTGTAGTTTAGATGACTGGCAGTGTGTATGACATATTCTGGTATATCGTGTGTGTGTGTGTGTGTGTGTGTGTGTGTGGTCCTAGGTCTTGAACTTGGGCACTGGCAGTGTGTATGACATATTCTGGTATATCGTGTGTGTGTGTGTGTGTGTGTGTGTGTGTATGTGTCGTGTGTGTGTGTGTGTGTGGTCCTAGGTCTTGAACTTGGGCACTGTCCCTGAGCTTTTGTGCCCAAGGTTAATGCTCTTCAACTTAAACCACTCTGGCTTTTGAGTGACTAGAGATGAGTCATAGGTTTTCCTGCTTGGGCTGGCTTTGAACCATGATCCTCAGATCTCAGTTTCCTGAGTAGTTAGGATTACAGACATGAGCCATTAGTGCCTGCAGCCCAGTGTATTTTGATTGACAGGATGAGGTTGTTTACAGAGATGGAACTCGGTCAAGAAAGAAGAGGAAGAAGGGGAGAGGAAGCTGGATTTGGGACATATTATCTTAGACTTACCTAGTATTATAATAGACATGTAAACTCCCTTGCATGAATTTGATTGTTTTGTTATGTTTCCTGTCACAATCTGCTGTTTGGCCTACAAAACCAATTGTCAATTCTATTTTATCAGGTCATCCAGGCATCTCTTAGACATACAAATATCAAAACTTAGTGTAGAGAGAAGTAGAAAGGCAGAAGCATTAATCATTATTCAGTCTCCTCAAAAGACAGACGATAATTCGGCTTCTCCAAAAAGCAAATTCTCACCATGTGGAACTTACAGCTGTTATAAACACTAGGAAATTAAGTTTTTAGATATCTGTGATACAGATATGCTCTTTTGTTTGAAATTTAGTTTTTTTTAAAAAAGAGTAAAAATGTTTACTTTTGAATTAACCAGGTTTGGGGGCCTATGGGGTTCTATCACTTATTTTCAACATCATCTGGGTACATTAGGCTTTCTATCATTTACACTCACAGAAATATCCTTGCTCTGAGCTAGTGAATTCCATAGAATTAATTTCCTACTAGCATATTTTGATCGGTCAATATATTGGTTTCTTCATTTGTAAAATATGAAGCACTGTGTTTCTATGTGTGCCTAATTAGTTTGGTAACAGGCAACTTTGAGATCTAGATCCCCCTCTCAAACTATATTTCTGTCTACTGATCTCTCTCTGTCTCTGTCTCTGTCTCTGTCTCTCTCTCTCTCTCTCTCTTTCACTAATGTGTATGTTTCATTATTAGGATATTGTGGAACATTTCTCATACCAAAAAGGATGAATAAAAAAACTGAGACAGAAATGTAAATCTAGCATTAAATCAGATTTACATGTTGGCATTGTTATAAGAGAAATTAAACCACAAAATTCCTACTAAGTTTATTCTTAAATCTTTAGCCATTTAACATTTGAACTAGATCATGCCAAACCAAAATATAAATTCCTTTGAAACTGAATAAGACAGTGACACTAAATCCCAGGGT
>NW_012267581.1:79989-93339 GCF_000151885.1 Dipodomys ordii | reverse complement strand
GTATATGAGGGAACCATCCAAACTATTTTAAGTACCTTTTAAGGAAAACTCACAGTATAACTTCAACATTAACATATTATCTGGCTAGAAGATGTAATTTCTGAAATGTGTATCTTAGTAATGACTGTTGAAATGAACTTTGGAATACAATATTTGACATTGAGTGGGTCCTATAGAGTGGCAAAAGTCAGAACTCACTGTAAACAGACCTTCTCACCAAGGAAAAGTTACATTTAGAGCTTATTCTTAAAATCATGCTCAGGTTTCTCCTTCAGTTCCAAAAGGCAATTGAATATTCAATGATGTACACCCATGATTATTTGACCAGAAGAATAATTATGTTATAGACCTTTTACAGAAACTGTTTATTCAGTCTTGGCAGTTGATAGTTCTGATGAAACACTGTAATTTAAATTCTATGACATATTTTTATGGTGTGATAAACACATCCCGATTCCATTCCATCTTGGATTTATAACACTATTGATGATTGCAAGTCTTTGCTTGTGGTTTGAAAGTCTTCAAGCTCTATGAACTTCATCTGGGCTCTTTCTCCTCATTCATTGACCTAAGCAGAATGCTTTACCTTATTAGGTAAAATGGCTAAAAACTCATTCAACCTCAGCATTCCAAATGAATGAAGCTAGTCTAACTTGAACATAGAGCAACGTTTTGTGAAAAAGACCATAGGACATAGCCCCCCTAAATAATGAAACTTGAATTTTGAGTAAGTTAACATCATCTAGTGTTATAATCTTACTGTTTCTCTGAACATACTTTTTTTCCTCTTTTTAATAGAAAAGTTTGTTTTAAGCCAGTATCAATACAGCACACCTCTAATCCTAGCTACTCAGGAGACTGAGATCTGAGGATTCTGATTCAAGGCCAGCCCAGGGGGCCGAGAAGATCATGAGACACTTATCTCTAGTTAATGAGCAAAAATCCAGATCTGTGGTTCAAGTGGTAGAACAGTCTTGAATGAAAAAGCTAAGGGACGGCATCAAGGTCCTAAGTTCAAGTCCCAATACCCCCTCCCCACCACACACACAGAAGAGTTTTTGCTTTTACTTAAACTACATGTCCTACTGAAAATGGTCTACTCTTTTTAAAAATTATTTTTAACTAATTATAAAAATGGTTTACTCTTTTAAAAAGGAGGTTTCAGTCCAACATGTCAACTTATGTTTACAATGCATCTTGGTAAGTGTCTTCCATCATTCTCCCCTCGCCATCTAGCACAGCCCAGGCCCTCCTCTCATGTTCATTAGCTCCATGTTCACGTATGTACAACAACTACTATGACTATGTTTGCAATACATGGTAAAGGAGGAAAGAGAACGTAAGCTAGGAAATGTCTGACACAGATTGTCCCCTGTGTTTATCAGCTTTGTGCACCTGTGCCAGAACACCGGAGAAAATCAGTTTTAGGGAGGAGAGATTTCCTCGACTCTCACCTATATAGGTTTCAGTCCCCGGTTGGCTGGATCCAGTGCATTTGGTCCGGTGCGAGGTGGAACATCGTGTTGAGGAGCACGTGGTCCAGACTGCTCACCATCTGGGAAAATGCTTAAAGAGTGTTTATTACATTCACCTTGTCAATACCTCATTAAGATGAACCAATTAGAGTGATCAATGGCTACGTTTGGACCTCAGGTAATTGCTATAAGCACTGATATGAAATGTGACATAAGAAAAATTCTGATTATGGTATCCAGATATATAGGCAGAAGTTCCAGAAATAATCACATGCCAGGATAATATAGATTTTTAACAATTCAAATTTCATTCATTCTATTTTATACATTCTTCTGGCTCACTAGTTTAACATCAGTTAAATTCTTATCACTTTGTTTTTTTTACCCATCTGATTTCAAACCTTCATCCTCAGATCTTAGTCTCCTGAGTAGCCAGAATTGCAGGCACAAGCCATCCGTGCCTGGCTATGCTTAGTTTTTTGAGGACCTTCCACACTGACTTCCATAATGGAGACCAACAGTGTGTGAGAGGAAACCCTTGCGTGTCTTCACCAACATTTGTTCCTGTTTTGTTTATGTGATTATTTTGGTTGGTTTCTTTTTTTAATTTTTTTTCTTTTACTGTTGGCCTATCTGACTAGGGTAAGAAGAAATCTCAATATTGTTTTCTTTTGCATTTGCTTTATGGCTAAAGATGGTGAAGACTTTTCTATATGTTTATTGGCCATTTACGCTTCTTTTGATAGCTGTGTGTCCAATCTATTTGTTTATAGATTTTCCAATTATTGTTGTCTGGTATGCACACAGATGCTTTAATTAGACTGATCCAAGACAAAAAAAAATGTAATCTTGTGATGGCAGAATAAAGAGAGCTTGAGTCCTTGTATCATTGAAGAACATTTATACCAGGCAAATATTGATTATCTCTGGTTTTATAGATAAAAAATTAGGCATCTAAAGGTAACTATAATACAGCTGAGTATTTTCTAATTGACAAATCCATTTTACACCAAACCCTTTATTAGAGTTTGAAAAATAAGCAGGACTCTATACATCCTGCTCTTTCACTGTCCACCAGATGAATGCTCTGATATACAAAAGCATATGTATTATGCACATTCAACAATTGTCCTCAGAACAGGCACTGATAGGAATGAAAGGAACAGCTGAGAAAACACATCCTTCTGTTCTATAGCTTTCCACTTGTTTCTGCCTTTGCTTAAGATTTCTCTTGCACAGCTCAAGAGTTTACACCTGGAGAATTTCCTGTCCTTACCTGGCATCTTAGAGAGGATATGACCCCAACTCAGCAGTATAACGTAATTGTGGAATCAAGCTATGCCTGACTTTAAACCACAGCTCTGACATAAGGTAATCTTAACGTATGCAATCAAACCCTAGGTTTAGCTCAGAACTTGTGGCAATAAATGATTCCTTTCACTTCTCTAATTAAGCATTTAGGACTTATTGGAGTATGGGCTGCTGCAAGACAGGTACAACTTTAAGCCCTGATAATCTCATTTTATTGCTGACCCATTCTGCCAATGCATTACATAGAATGTCAATGACAGCCAATGTTTGACTTTGAGTAGGTTCCTTCAAATATCATCATCAATCAAGTGCGAGACAGAAGTTCTACTTTCCTAATTCCACTACTGGTGAAAAGTACAATATATTATGAGCTGTGAGAGCTATGCCATATAAAATTTTTTATCTCCTGTCTATATATAGTGTATATATATACAAACATATATGTATATACTATATACACACACAGTTTCTGCATATGTTTTAGATTGTTCGCTCTTTGAAAATTTGAGTGTAAGGTGAAATTTGTTATAATAATGAAAATTGACCAAAAGAAATATTTAACTATGTACCAGGTGTTTGACACAAACCAAATATAGCATTCTTAGTCCAGTTAATAAAAAATGTTACTGGGCACTGGTGGCTCACGGCTGTAATCCTATCTACTGAGGAGGCTGAAATCTGAGGATCACGGTTCAAAGCCAGCCCGGGCAGAAAAGTCCATGAGACTCTTATCACAATTAACCACCAGAAAACCGCAAATGGTGCTATGGCTCACGCAGTAGAGCACTCGCCTTGAGCTGAGGAGCACAGGGATAGCACCCAAGCCCAGAGTTCAAGCCCCATGACCGACAAAAATAAATAAATAAATAAAATGTCATCACTGTGTATTTAAAGGAAAGAAAACAAAAATTAATTCAGTTAATAAAAAATGTATGTTCACATACATTGAGTGTATTTGGTGTGCATGTGTTCTTTCTAATTAGTATTGAATGTATATTTTGTTCCATGCTGGGGTTTGAGCTCAGAACCTTCTGTTGCTAAGCAGGTACTCTATCATACTCTACCATTTGAGCAACTCTACTAGTCTCTAATTAGTAATCTGGTTAGTTTGTAACAAAATAAAACTAATATGAATTGATTAGTTCTTGCCTGGTACCAATGTCTCATTCCTATAATCCTAGCTACTCAGGAGGCTGAGATCTGAGGATCTCAATTTGAAACCAGACAGAAAAAGGAAAACTGTAAGACTTTTATCTCCAAAGACTTTTATCTGCCAAAAAGCCAGATATGGCTTATGACTCAAGTGGTACAGTGCTAGCTTTAAGAAAAATAAAACAACCCTCAGAGACAATGGCCAGACCCTGACTTCAAGACCCCACAGAGGTACCCTTAGGGGAGGAACATAAAGGTGTAACTTCCCTGAATGCTTAAAACCCTATCTATTAAAACAAACACCAGGAAATGGAGACATGGTTTTTGTGGGTTTTTTTTTCCTGTTGGTGGTGGTAGTGGTAGTGATGGTGTTTGGGCTTTTTTTTTCTATTCCAGGAGGGATAAAGGGGGGGGTACACAAAGGAAGGGAGGGAGGATAAACACATGCAATTATGCTATTCAATATACACTATGTGGAAAATGACCTATGTAACTTGTGGGGAGAGGAGACTAGGGGAAGGCAAAGAAGGGTGACATTCTCCAAAAATAGAAATGTACTCATTGCCTGACTTATGAAACAGCAGCCCCTCTGTACAACAAATTAATAGTAGCAATAAAATTATTTTTAAAATAAAAATAAATAACCAAGTATTGTGGGGGAGGGGCGCTGATTCCTCTGCACCACATAAGCACAGAGAGAAAAGCCGGACGTGGCGCTGTGGCTCAAGTGGTAGAGCGCTAGCCTTGAGCTGAAGAGGTGAGGGACAGCGCCCAGGCCCAGAGTTCAGGCCCCACAACCGGACCCAAAAAAAAAAAAAACTAATCTCCAGATCGTAATGATAATATCTAGAAAGTAAGCATGCCTCAAAAATAATTAGGGTATGCATTTTTACAGTATAGACTGGACAATATCAGGCACAGGAACCCTAAAAGTGAAGTGGGTTGTAATGTCCTAAAAGCTACCAGTCAAGCTTTATGACCTTCTTGGCTAACACTCTACAGTGGAAGGAAGAGCACGTCGTCAAGCTTAGGCCAGCCTGAAGAGAACGGGAGACTATGTGGAGAAGAGCACAACATAGCTCTTTTTATTTTTTTTAAATGGGTTTTTTGTTGTTGTTTTTATGGGTGTGCCAAAATCATTCCCATAAAACAGGGAATCTTTATTATTATACTTCCATTGTGCATTATCCCCTAACACCAATTGAAGTTATTCCCAATGCCTCTAAACTTCTCCCCACAGTCTCTACTTCTTCCATTAGTCTAATAAGCTCAATCTTCACCATCTTAATAAGTGCTGGTTGTAACAACAGTGATCATTTTATTCTTCCTTGGAATCTACTGATGGCACCTATATTTGTAATGTCACCTCTTTCTAGACATCAGAAAATAATTCTAGAGCACTTCAACAGTAAACATTTGTCTTTATTACCTCTCTTTGCCTTTCTCCTAGAAAATACTCCATTTCCTACATGTTCTTAAATATAATATTGACATTACTATGTAAAAAATTGTCCCACCACTCTCTACATTTGTGACACTATGTACTGAAAGGATCTATGCCTATCCAGTCTTATCCACACTTTGGCACTAACCCTGTATGATGACTTAACTAACATACTAACCAACAACTATATCCCTTTGCTCTAATTCTACAGCCCTTTCTAAAAATTCTTAATTGAAGCTTCATCCTGTATGCCTTGCACTTCTACTTAGCTGTTTTGTTTGTATAATTTACTTCCCTTGTTAAGCTCTAAGTCCTCAAAGAGCAAATATGAGATCTTACATGTTTCCATTAAAGTTCTCTTAATGCTCAGTACTGTCATAATCAAACAAAGGTATATAATTAAATTTAAATTATAACTGTTTATTGTATTTTATGAAAATCATATCATCCTCACACTAAAATACATATCCTCTCTGGAATAAATCCACATTGTAGAACTTGTTTAGCTCCACAGAGAATTCTACCATTGCTTGAACTTCACTCATTTCAATTTATACTCAGAAGATAATCTGGTAATAGCCCCTTAGTTAAAAAAGTAGGAAAACTGAAAAGCACAACAAATTTTTTTAAACTTATTAAAAACACAATTTTTAAACAGATTTAAAATATGGCATACAGGTAGAAGTAAACTAGTTCAATGTATCTAGCAGTCTAAGCCAACTAAATAGCACCAGAATGTTGATGTTTACTTACCAAATAGCACTACTCTCTACAATGTAAGATTTTTCCTATTACAGTGCTTTTCTAGGGTTTATTTCCCTTGATGACAATTAATGTTATAAGTAATGCAACAATGTGCTGAAAAAACCTCTTGATTTTATCTTTTATAATGAAAAAGCATTAAAGGAAAACTAAAATATCAAATTGTCTACATAATTAGTAGCTGTACGGTCAAAATGCAAATTTGTAATCTTTAAATCCATGAGTGATATTTTTCCTCTGTTAAGCAAAGAGTTCTTAGATGAGTAGTCAACTTGTGTGTGTGTGTGTATGTGTGTGTGCGTGCGCGCAAGCACACGCGCGTACCCGATAGTCTTGTGGCTTAAACTCAGGGCCTGCACTATTCCTGAGCTTTGTTGCTCAAGGCCAGCTCTCTACCACTGGAGCCACAGCTCTACTTCTGCCTTTTTTGCTGGTTAATTGAAGATAAGGATCTCAGAAGCTGGGAATTGATAGCTCACACCTGTAATCCTAGCTACTCATGAGGCTGAGATGGAGGATTGCACTTTGAAGCCAGCCTGGGCAGGAAAGCCTATGACACTCTTATCTCCAATTAATCACCAGAAAACTGAATTGGCGCTGTGGCTCAAAGTGGTAGAGCACTAGCCTTCAGTGAAGAAGCTCAGGGACAGTACCCAGTCTCTGGGTTCAAGTCCCATGACTGACCAAAAAAGAATCTCAGGATTTTCGTGCCCAGGCTGACTTTGAACGAACCATGATCCTAAGATCTCAGCCTCATGAATAGTTAGTATTACAGGTATGAGCCACCAGCACCTGACCCATGACTAGTCACTTCTATTTTTTTAAGTGTTTTTCCTTCATTTGAAAAGTATTCATTTTCAAGGAGGTTAACAAAAGAAAACAAACAAAAAGCAAAACATTCACAACTCTGCCCACTGAAATAGATAGTCTAATATATATTCACATATGTGACATTAGTATAGTTTTTATAAAGGTAAAATTAATCACATGTACATTTTATAACTTGCTTGTTTCATTTAATTTTCTGATGAGTACTTAGATCAATAAATGTAATTGTATGATATTATTTTTAATTATGATTACTACTTTGTGAGCATGTTATAGTTTAAACAATATCTGTTGTTGGGCATTTCTGTGGTATCATCTTTTGATTATTTCAGAAAATAATATATCATTATCTTATTAATAGCACATATTTAGAAAGCAATTTAGAGTAAAAGAAATTGGCAGACAATTCCCCACTAAACTCTGGCATTTCTGAATGTCCTATAAATCAGTAAACCTGACAGCCTTTGTTCCAGGTTATCTTTACAATGATATTTTTATAAGCCATTTGCCTCATACTAGGACAAGGGGCAGATTTATGTTCTGTTCTATACAATGAAGACTTCCTCCAATGGAGAAGCCAGGTGGGCATCTGTCTACTATAAAAGTTCAGGTTCCCTTAGTTCAGCTATTCTGTAATATAGCCTACTTATATGTGGGAATTTTCCAGTTTTTTAATGTCTGTTGTGATTCTAAACCATTTCTGTCCTTGACCCATGAGTCATGACACTATAACAGGCTAACTTGAAAGTAGGATAAAATTTATATCCCTCATAGGTTTTTAAATAGTTCTGACCTAAAATTTAACAGCTATTCCAATCTATGACAAATTAAGTGCAAAAGAAATGTCATACCCTTACCTCTGCTGATCAAAACTTTATTTTAACACAATTGTATACTTAATCTTGTTCTTCCAATTACAGATTCTTGTTAGAAATATGTTCTTCCCCCTATAAGACAGCAATAGCTTTCACGTTCACTAATCACTGTTTCATCCCCCCAAAGTGATTTTACCAACTTCTAAAGTTATTTCACACCAAATAATCACATCACTAATACCAACGTTCAATGCAGATCCAAACAATGCTATCTTTATGTAGATAAAGTTATTCCCCATTTAATAGAAGTAACATTAACCTCAGATAGTTCATACATATTTTCTTACGTGAGAACTTTATTTCATATTGATTCTAATCTTAAGTCTGATCACATATCCACACTTACCTTACTCAGACATAAAATACCTATTTATTAAAAATGTATTCACAAACTAATTGAATGCTTACTATGGGCTAGGAATTGTAATAGTTACAAGTTATAGCTCAGCTCAGTTCCTGCCAATTCCTTGGTGCAGGTGTAAATCCTAGCTACCTAGGAGACTAAGATCTGAGGATTTGAATTCGAAGCCTGCCCAGATAGCCCATGAGATGTTTATCTCCAACTAAGACCAATCCTAAAATATAGGTCAGTAACTTGGCAATCATGTATTAGCAAGAGGAAGATATACTAGTGGAACACCAAGACTATTGCCACAGCTGTTTTGGTGGTTCTTCATTCGTGTGTTTACTCTGGAGAGAACTGGCAGACTTGTAAGCAAAGATGGTGGGAAATAAGCAGACATGTGGGGTCTTGCAATCAACTATTCCAGTACCCAACACTAGGATTAGTATCTTTCTCAAGGGAATTTTTTAAAGATTTCTTGACAAAACAATGGATCTGGTCTTGTAGTCAAGAGAAGGATAGGATGCTGCCATCCAGATTAGGTGCCTTCAGCTTCACACAGGTTCAAGATAGTGGTTGCTAAAATAAGGGATGAAGATGGATCTCATAAAAATGAAGCCATTAACATGTGTTGGATGCACAGAGAGAAATAAAGCAGGTGCATTACCTACATCCAGAAAACAATTTAGTAAAGTCACTAGCACATATAACTGGAGACAAACATATAAAACTCCTATTATTGTTTCTGACAGCTTTGTATTTGGCAAAATGTGGCCATAGAGGTGAATAAGGAAGAAACATACAGACAGTAAAAACAAGGATCTGCTCTGGCCTTCTTACTAGAGAGCAGGACTAAGGACATTCTTTGTTGTTGGGGGGGGGGTGAGGCCTGAACTCTGGGCCTGGGTGCTGTCCCTCAGCATTTCAGCTCAAGGCTAGCTCCCTACCACTTGAGCCACAGCTCCACTTCCAGATTTTTTCTGCTTATGTGGTGCTGAGGAATCGAACCCAGGGCCTCATGCATGTGAGGCAAGCACTCCCACTAAACCAACTTTCTAGCCCCTAAGGACATTCTTTATTGCAGGACCTGGGATTTTTCCCTACTTCTGTCCAGCACTGAAAACTACAAAATGGGAGAGTTTTTTTTTTTATTTATTTTTTTTTTTTTACTGATTTCTATTTCTGCTTCACTACAAAGTGTTGAATATGTGTGAGAGGGACAGAGATGGAACAGATAACAGGGCTGTGTTTGCAAGACATTGGACTTGCAGAGTTGATGAAAAGTAATGTATCTCTTGGTGAACTTCATTGAATGCAACAGGTAGATGACAACTTGCTTGTATTTTTTGTTGTTCTTTGTGCCAGTCCTGGGGCTTGAACTCAAGGCCTTGAGCTTCTTTTGCTTAACGCTAGCACTCTACCACTTGAGCCACAGTGCCACTTCTGGCTTTTTCTGTTTATGTGGTACTGAGGAATCAAACCCAGGGTTTCATGCATGTTAGGCAAGAAGTCTACCACTGAGCCACTTTCCCAGCCCCTTTGATGCCATTTTTGTTTGGACCCATTACAAAGTTTATATTCTGATAAAGTTGATGACTGTCTAAATACCCTCGAACGAATGTTGGTGTACTGGGTGAAGGGCCGCTATGACACTTCAGTCAGCACCGGAGCCCGGGACAGCGGCATGGCCAGTGCTCTCCATGGCGCTTCCCCCATGGAGGCTTCGCTGGCCCCAGTGCTGAAGTCAGGGCAAGGAAAACTGAGCATGCGTACTCGCCCCGTCTGTAGCTGAGCTTGCATCATCTCATGATCCCGCCTCCGACGTGCTGCGTCATGACGTCCGGCGACCCCGGAAGTGGATCCAGGCTTGGCGTCTGCCGGGCCACGGAGCTGGAGCGAACGGTGCTGAGCCGTGCGGTGTGGACGCCGGGCCGGGCCGGGGGTCCAGGATGCTGAACGTCCCGTCTCAGTCCTTCCCAGGCCCCATCTCCCAGCAGCGCGCCGCCTCCGGGGACTGCAGCAAGGTACGCGGGTGACCCCGGCGCCTCCGCCGGCGTCTCGGCTCGGCCGGGCCTAGTAGAGGCTCACGCTTCCTTCCCCTCCTGCCCCCCTGCCTGCCTCTCCCCATCCTCTCCCGCCCCCCTGTCTGCCTCTCCCCTGACCCCTCCTGTCACCCTGTCTGCCTCTCCCCATCCTCTCCCGTCCCCCTGCCTGCCTCTCCCCTGACCCCTCCTGTCACTGTCTGCCTCTCCCCATCCCCTCCCGCCCCTACTGTCTGCCTCTCCCCATCCTCTCCTGTCCCCCTGCCTGCCTCTCCTCATCCCCTCCTGTCACCCTGTCTGCCTCTCCCCTGACCCCTCCTGTCACTCTGTCTGCCTCTCCCCATCCTCTCCTGTCCCCCTGCCTGCCTCTCCCCATCCCCTCCTGTCCCCTTTCTGCATCTTCCCATCCCTGCCTCTGTCTGGACCTTCCCTGATCCTTCCCGTTAGGCTCACACCTGTAATCCTAGCCTGCCCAGGTCCTATGGTTTCCCTTATTTGCAATAACTAGTACAGGTCTAGGACAAGCAAAAAGGTCAAAAGCTATGTATATATAACCATATAAGATGATGTTAGCCGGGTGCCGGTGACTCACTCCTGTAATCCTAGCTACTCAGGAGGCTGAGATCTGAGGTTCATGGTTCAAAGCCAGCCCTGGCAGGAAAATCCTTGAGACTCTTATCTCCAGTAAACCACGCAAAAACCAGAAGTGGCGCTGTGGCTCAAGCTGTAGAGCGTTCGCCTTGAGCTGAAGAGCACAGGGACAGCAGCACCCAAGCCCAGAGTTCAAGCCCCACAACTGACCAAAAAAAAAAAAAAAAGATGATGTTAAGTGAAATGAACCCCAAGACAGGGACATAAGTGGTTTTTCTTTCTTACTATTGTTTTTTACATACTTATAATGTACTATGTAATTTTTCTGATTCTTTTGTATGTTCTTCCCCCATGGTATAACCCCTGTTTTCACTGTATGTGATTCTGGTGCACTGCATCTTGTATATACACTTTTCTAATTTGGGGAGGGGAAGGGAAATAACAAAATGCTTAAATAGGGATACAGGTTGACCCATTGTAACAATGAGATATACAAGACACTATGTTGAAAATGAACTTTACAACTTGTAGGGGGAGGGAGGGAGGAGTTGGGAAGATGGGGAGGGAAGGGACTATAGGGAAAAACAAACGAGGAGATAACAATGTTCGATAGGAAATGTACTCATTACCTTACTCATGTAACCGTAACCCCTCTGTATAGTATTTTTACAATAAATAATGTATTTAAAAAAGTGTTGTCTGGGTTTTCCATTTACAGGGTCATATAATCATTCCATGGTCATGCTACCTTGTGAGAATCATCAGTGTGCCTGTGTAGGACATAAACCGCCATGTCCTGACTTTGGACAGTATTCCTTACATAACCATGTTCATTTTGAGGTAGAAAACACCTACCTGCCTTCTGAAATGGAAATTTTGTCTAGCATCTCAGTACAGCATTCCCTTTGCTAAGAAACAAGTGTTTGCCAGGAAATTTAATGCCAAACTGAATGGCAGAATTATCCGGAACACACAGTGTGTGTCACATCATTTTCCATCTCAGAGCCACATAATTGAGTTCTGCTGGAAAAGTGTCTGAGAACCCAGGGGGAGCCAAAAAGGCTGCATTAAAGCCCAGCCTTCAAGACTCATTTTCAGCAAATTGTTACTTAATATGCTTTGTTAGCCATTCCAGTTCCTGAGTTTTCTAGCCCATACTACATTGTAAGTTCCATACTGGAAATGAGAGCATCAGAAGAAGACAGAATATGGCTTTCACTATGGATGTGAAGTCAGTTGGAGTCATCCTAAAGTAAGATAGGCCCCTAATGCAAGGCAAGAAATTTATACTGGGAAATGCACAGGGATAGAAGGCAGAGGGATGGGGGATATATGTACATATTTGTATATGTATATGATAGATGTGCATGCATGTGTGTGTGCACATGTGTGCGTGTGGGGGAGCAGTTGTGTGGTTTTACTTCAAGGCCAGAGAGTCCTGTGCATGCTAGGCTCTGTGCTTACTAGGTTAGGATACTTGTCTTAACCTTGTACAGAATTCAGCCTATAAAAGATAATTTACCTGGGTACATTGGGGTCAAGTCTAGACTCCCATCTACTTGAGATGCAGAGATCAGGAGGTCACAATTTGAGGCCTTCCAGGATATAAAAATCCTCAGGAGTCCACCTGGGAGGATGGCTGGGCACAGTGGCAATGCCTGTCATCTCCAGCTTCAGGGGAACCAAAGTGAGTGAGTATTGTGGCCCCCCCAGGTCATGCCCATGATAGAGGAGCACACAGAGGATGGCAACCTAGGGCGGCCCAGGCGTGCAGTGAGACCCTGTCTTGAATAACCAGTGCCACAAGGGACTGGTAGAGTGTCAAGTGACAGTGTACCTACCTAGCAACTCTGAGGCCTTAGTTCAAACCTGATTACCGCCAAAAAAATAACCAGGACACGATTAGATACAGCTTCTCTTCTCTTCCCTTCTCTTTGTTTTCTTTTTGTTTTTTTGTTTTTTGTCAGTTGTGGGGGCTTGAACTCTGGGCCTGGGTGGTGTCTCTCAGCTCTTCAGCTCAAGAGTAGTGCTCTACCACTTGATCCACAGCACCACTTAACAGTTTTCTGGTGGTTTATCAGAGATAAGAGTTTCACAGACTTTCCTGTCCTGGTTGGCTTTGAACAGTGATCCTCAGATCTCAGTCTCCAGAGTAGCTAGGATTATAGACATGAGCCACCAGTGCCTGGCCTTCCCTTCTCTTCTCTCTCTCTCTCTTTTTCTTTTTCTGGTGGTACTGGGATTTGAATTCAGAGCTTTGTGCTTGTGAGGCAGGCACTCTGCCACTTGAGGCACCCCTCTAACCCTTTTTGTTGTAGGTCATTTTTCTGATTGGGTCTCATCGATTTTTTTTTTTTTTTTTGCCTCGGCACTCTTAGACTACAATCCTACCTCTGTCTCCCCCATAGCTGGGATTACAGTTTCCTGCTTATTGGTGGAGATAGGGCCTAAATGACTTATTGCTTAAAACAGAATGCAATCATTTCAGGGACCTTTTGTTTTAAACCAATCTGCTGTTCTTTTGATT
>NW_012267581.1:71331-79939 GCF_000151885.1 Dipodomys ordii | reverse complement strand
ACTTTGGACAGTATTCCTTACATAACCATGTTCATTTTGAGGTAGAAAACACCTACCTGCCTTCTGAAATGGAAATTTTGTCTAGCATCTCAGTACAGCATTCCCTTTGCTAAGAAACAAGTGTTTGCCAGGAAATTTAATGCCAAACTGAATGGCAGAATTATCCGGAACACACAGTGTGTGTCACATCATTTTCCATCTCAGAGCCACATAATTGAGTTCTGCTGGAAAAGTGTCTGAGAATCCATGGGGAGCCAGAAAGGCTGCATTAAAGCCCAGCCTTCAAGTCTCATTTTCAGCAAATTGTTACTTAATGTGCTTTCTTAGCCATTCCAGTTCCTGAGTTTTCTAGCCCATACTACATTGTAAGTTCCATATTGGAAATGAGAGCATCAGAAGACAGAATATGGCTTTCACTATGGATGTGAAGTCAGTTGGAGTCATTCTAAAGTAAGATAGGTCCCTAATGCAAGGCAAGAAATTTATACTGGGAAATGCACAGGGATAGAAGGCAGAGGGATGGGGGATATATGTACATATTTGTATATGTATATGATAGATGTGCATGCATGTGTGTGTGCACATGTGTGCGTGTGGGGGAGCAGTTGTGTGGTTTTACTTCAAGGCCAGAGAGTCCTGTGCATGCTAGGCTCTGTGCTTACTAGGTTAGGATACTTGTCTTAACCTTGTACAGAATTCAGCCTATAAAAGATAATTTACCTGGGTACATTGGGGTCAAGTCTAGACTCCCATCTACTTGAGATGCAGAGATCAGGAGGTCACAATTTGAGGCCTTCCAGGATATAAAAATCCTCAGGAGTCCACCTGGGAGGATGGCTGGGCACAGTGGCAATGCCTGTCATCTCCAGCTTCAGGGGAACCAAAGTGAGTGAGTATTGTGGCCCCCCCAGGTCATGCCCATGATAGAGGAGCACACAGAGGATGGCAACCTAGGGCGGCCCAGGCATGCAGTGAGACCCTGTCTTGAATAACCAGTGCCACAAGGGACTGGTAGAGTGTCAAGTGACAGTGTACCTACCTAGCAACTCTGAGGCCTTAGTTCAAATCTGATTACCGCCAAAAAAATAACCAGGACACGATTAGATACAGCTTCTCTTCTCTTCCCTTCTCTTTATTTTCTTTTTGTTTTTTGTCAGTTGTGGGGGCTTGAACTCTGGGCCTGGGTGGTGTCTCTCAGCTCTTCAGCTCCAGGGTAGTGCTCTACCACTTGATCCACAGCACCACTTACAGTTTTCTGGTGGTTTATCAGAGATAAGAGTTTCACAGACTTTCCTGTCCTGGTTGGCTTTGAACAGTGATCCTCAGATCTCAGTCTCCAGAGTAGCTAGGATTATAGACATGAGCCACCAGTGCCTGGCCTTCCCTTCTCTTCTCTCTCTCTCTCTTTTTCTTTTTCTGGTGGTACTGGGATTTGAATTCAGAGCTTTGTGCTTGTGAGGCAGGCACTCTGCCACTTGAGGCACCCCTCTAACCCTTTTTGTTGTAGGTCATTTTTCTGATTGGGTCTCATCGATTTTTTTTTTTTTTTTTGCCTCGGCACTCTTAGACTACAATCCTACCTCTGTCTCCCCCATAGCTGGGATTACAGTTTCCTGCTTATTGGTGGAGATAGGGCCTAAATGACTTATTGCTTAAAACAGAATGCAATCATTTCAGGGACCTTTTGTTTTAAACCAATCTGCTGTTCTTTTGATTGGAGAATTGAGTTCATTAATATTTAGGGTTATTATAGGGAGATATGTCATGTTTCCTGCCATTTTCTTGATTTCTTGTATTTCATTTTTCTTCCCTTCCTGTGTTTAGGATTTGGGAGCTTTGGGTTCCTAATGTGCACTTCAGGCCCCAAAGATCAACAAATATCTAAACAAGCAGAGAGTCATGAGAACTGAAAAAAAAGCGTAACTTCTACACCTAAGGATGGAAAATCACGAAAAGCCCCCCCATTCCCCACCCTGCCCCAGCAGCGCGCCAAAGAGACCTGGGTCCGCCCTAGGCTCAGTACCAACCAGAGCCTGCAGCATGCTGATGCCGAAAACCCACGACACCGGCTTGGACGGCGCAGACCAACCCAAGACCAGCGGCTCGCCACCGTGGGCCCCTGACCCAGAGAGCGCCTGGGTGCCGCCGGGCAGCCCGCAGCCCCCGCGGCAGAGCTGTGCGCACCCCGGCGTGCAGAGCCTGGAACCAGGGGTCTGGAGTCGGAGTGGCCTCGGCCGTGGGACAGCCCAGCGTCCACGTGGCAGCACGGCCCGTGGTGGGAGTGGCCTAGTGTCCAGGCAACAGCAGCAGCCAGCAGCAGGAGCAGCCAATCGGCAGGAAAGGCCCAACTCACCTCCAAGTCAGAGACTGAATCTCACCTTCCCAGGCCCCAGCGCAGACCTGACCCAGCTCCCTGCAACCAGCTTGGGGCTGAGCACTTGCACTGTTTTTTGCTGGCCCCGGGGCCAGCTTGGGCTAGCTCTCAGTGTGAATTGATCCAAGCCAAGCGAGCACCGCCACTGGTCAGGAACAAACGCCAAGCTGGGACCACGGCCCTGACAATCTCTAAACCCAATGCCTAAATCACAGCAATCAAAACTACAAAACAGGGCTGGGAAGGTGGCTCAGTGGTAGAGTACTTGCCTTGCATGCATGAGGCCTGGCCTTTGGTGGACCCACCACAGTGAGTTGAGTGTGGCCTGTGGCTGTGAACCAGGGCTCCAGCTGAATGAGGGTGTGGCTGTGTTTCTCAGTGCAAGGGAGGAATGCTTCCCCTTGGCCTGGGAGCAGAAGAGAGAGAAGAATGTGAGAACCAGCAGCTTACATGGCACTTGGTAGCTCTGAGGGTCAAGGCCTGGCCCAGACTCAGGGGGAGCACAGGGAAAGATTGGAAAGTGTGAAGAGGGCAGGAGTTGGGCACAAGCGCCACTTACGGAATATGTCTTTCTCCTGTTCTTCGGTCAGGTAAAAAACCAGTGGAGCATCGAAGTTTTCAGGCCAGGTCCACCAGGCTCCCATGCTGTGAGCTTAGCTCTATGCTGTCCTCTCCCCTAGCTTTACTCAGAACAGAGCAAGTCCAAGCAGCTGCTTGCAAGGATGAAGGTCTAAGCTCTGGGTTTTCTGTCTTCACTCAGACAAGCCTCCCTTCCCCACCTTGTCCCACCCTAGAGATGTGAACCAACCCAAAGCCCTTCTAAGAAAATCCACCCCTCTCTGCTAAATCCAGTCTCTGAACCCTCCACATAACCCTTCATGTGAAGCTAGATAACACTATTCTTGCTTGCCTTTCTGAGGCCTGGAATCCAAACTCATCTTGCCTCTAATTTCAAATGTCAGCCCAGATCTACTGAGCTCGTGCTGGAGCAAGAAGGCTCTGGAATGGGCTCCAGGTTTTGTTTTGTTTTGTTTTTTGTCAGTCATGGGGCTTCAACTCTGGGCCTGAAGGCTATCCCACAGCTCTTCAGCTCAAGGCTTCCATTCTACTTAAGTCACTTCACCACTTCTGGTTTTCTGAGTGGTTTATTGGAGATAAGAATCTCACAGACTTTCTTGCATGGGATTGGATTTGAACCATGATCCTCAACCTTCTGAGTAGCTAGGATTACAGGTGTAAGTCACCAGTGTCTGGCCTCTCTGGGTTTTGTTGACTGCAATTAACAGAGCAACGCTGGGTTCTTAGTGTGGGGTATTATGGCAGCAGGGACAGGCTTGTGAGAGTAGCAACTATGGCAATTTCTATAGCCAGAGGTTCCAGGATGTTACCCATTCTAACAAATTACAAAATACAATGCACAACAAAGGCAACAGAAATAGACACAAGGGTGCTTACCTTTGTACAGGTGGAGAGACACTATAGAGTATTTTAAAATGTGAAAATTCCTTAGAGGATCCTGAAATATCATTTTTGCCTCCCCAGGCCTCTAATGGGCTCTGAAACCCAACAATAAGAGCAATTAAAAAAAGATTGTCCAATTAATTAGAAATTCTATACAGCCAGGGAGGGATTGGTGGCCCACACCTATAATCCCACCTCTGAAGGCTGACTCCTGGAAGAGAGCACTTGGAACCAGCAAAAGGTCAGACTAGAAGCCTGGTTCAAGTGGTAGAATACCAGCTGGGATTAAGCAAGGCACGCTAAACCTCAAGGATCTGAATTCAAGCCCTATACCAGCACAAACATATAAAAAATATTATTTCTGTGGTTAGCCCCCGGCCCTGGCACGGGTGTCATCCTTTCACTTCCTGACGCTGCTGAAGTCGCTGCCAACCTGCGCTGAGTCACCTCCGACCTTCTGGCAGCCCTTGGGGGCAACTCCTCCCCCATGTCCAAAGACATTAAGAAGATCCTGGACAGCATGGGCATCCAGGTGGACGATGACCGGCTTCACAAGGTAATCAGTGAGCTGAATGGGAAGAACACTGAAGACATCATGGCCTAGGGTGTTGGCAAGCTTGCCAGTATGCCTGCTGGTGGGGCTGTTGTTGATTCTGCTGTGCCTGGCTCTGTAGCTCCTGTTGCTGGTTCTGCCCCTGCTGCAGCAAAAGAGAAGAAAGATGAGAAGAGAGAAGAATCCGAGGAGTCAGATGATGACATGGGATTTGCCCTCTTTGATTAAATTCTTGGTTCCCTGCATAAAGCCTTTTTATGTATCTTGGGAAAAAATGTTATTTTTTTTGGTGTAGTGGTTTATATCCATAATTTCAGCTATTCAGGAACTTGAGGCAGAAATGTGAAGGTTTGAGGCCAGTTCCTAGGAGACCATATCTTTAAACAAGATTAAAAATCAAAAAGAGCTGGGAATGTGCCTCAAGTCAGGGCTAAACCAGTTCCAGCCCTATTCAATCCCCAGTATACAAAGAAAAAAAAGCAAGAATCTTCTTTCACTCTGGTGGGAGGACATATCTATTTGGTGTCATTAGCTTTATCTGAAGATTTCCAATTTGGATCTCCTTCCAAGGATGGTTTGTCTTAGGACAAAACATCTTAAGAAAATTCAGTTCCTGGTGTCTAATCTGGTCCTTTCCATCAGGGCCAGGAACAGCTTTTCCTCTTAGAAATTTTGTCTTGTTATAAAAAGTCTGATCCCCTACCCAAGTTCTAATCATGCAGAGACTGACAACCGCCATTTTCAGATCCTGAAAGTTTGACTCTTGGAGAGTATTCTAAATTGAGTTTCAGAATTCTTTTTTTCTCTCTCTCTCTAGTTTTTGTTATTGTTGTTGTTTATAGAAAACCTATTTGGGAAATGTTTTTAGGCCACAGGGGAACAAATGTCCCACATCACTGAAGATTAAGTTTGAAGCCAAGCATGGTGACTCACCCTTTAAACCTATCTACTTTAGGGGTTATGATCGAAGGATCATGGTTGAAAGCCAACCCAGTCAGAAAAGCTGTGCAGACACCATTTCCAATTAATCAATACAAAGCATGAATGGAGGCTTTATTCAGCTAGTAGAGCAGCAGGCCTGCAAGGAAGCCACACAAGTGTGAAGGCTTGAGGTCAAGCCCCAAACTGCCAAAAATATATGAAATCACTGTCAATATTAGACCGGGAATAACAAGCGAGCAATTTTGTCACCAGAACCTTGACTATTCATCCCTGATTTCCACAGTCTTTGTGGACTCAAGTGAGCAATGGCAGGCACACCTTGAGAAGTGATCATTGCAGCATTAATGCCACTTGTTCAGTCAGCATCACAATTAACCAAGTTAGTTCCTCAGGACTCAAAGTTGTACTTGGAATGAGTCTCCACTTTTCAAATGGATCCCCTTAGATAATTGGAATGCTCTTTTAAGTTATATAATTCCTTGTCTTTTTTTTTGCCAATCCTGGGACTTGAACTCAGGGCCTGGGCACTGACCCTGAGCTTCATTTTGCTCAAGGCTAGCACTCTATCACCTGAGTCACAATACCACTTCAGCCTTTTTTTGTTTATGAGGTACTAAGGAATCAAACCCAGGGCTTCATGAATTCTAGGCAAGTGCTCTATGACTAAGCCACATTCCCAGCCTTCCTTGTCATTTTGAGCCAAACCTTCACATGGTCAGAGCAAAGTTCGTTTTTTCTGAAGTTTTCTAAAATAGACAAACCCAATTAAATTCTTTCTGATTATGTAAATATTTACATTTACAGATTATGTGGCAGAAAGTCTGATTTAACTTGAGAGAGGTTAACATACATACAGTCAGTTGATATTCGACAAAGGAGACAAAGACATACAGTGGAAAAAACATAGCCTCTTTAACTATTGGTGCTGGGAAAACTGGGCAGCCACATTCAGAAAACTAAAAGTGGATCCCAGCCTGTCCTGATGCACTAACATCCACTCAAAATGGATTAAAGACCTCAATAGCAAGCCTGAAACTCTGAAACTACTGCAGGACAGAGTCAGAGAGACACTAGGCACAGGCAGGAATTTCCTGAACAGAGTCCCAGAGGCACAAAAGATCGGAAAGAGACTCCACAAATGGGACTACCTTAAAGTAAACTGTTTCTGCATAGCGAAAGATAAGCTAGCAAACTAGAAAGACAGCCAACCAATTGGAAAAGATATACCAGACAAAGGCCTAATGCCTATTATATACAAAGAGGTCCAGAAACTAATCCCTCTCAAATCTAAAAGACCAATCACTAAGTGGGTAAGGGAGCTAAAGAGAGACTTCCCAGAAGAAGAGGGAAAATGGCAAAGAAACATATGAAGAAATGTTCATCATCCCTGGACATAGAGGAAATGCAAATTAAAACAACCCTCAAATACCAACTTACCCCAGTCAGAATGGCCTATATCCTAAATTCATATGACAAATGCTGGCAGGAATGCAGAGAAAGAGGAGCTGTACTGCACTGCTGGTGGGAATGTAAACTAATACAACCTCTCTGGAAAGCAGGCTGGAGTTTCCTCAGAAAACTAAACATGGATCTTCCCTGTGACTCGGCCATATCATTACTAGGCATCTGCCCTGAGCAACAGGAACCAGGATATGACAAGGACATAAGCACCACCGTGTTCACAGCTGCACTGTTGACAATATCCAGAATATGGAAACAACCCATATGCCCCACCACAGATGAATGGATCCAAAAACTGTGGTACCTATATAAAATGGAATGTTACACAACCATTGGAAATGACACAATAATTGCATTTGCAGGGAAATGGGTGGAACTAGAACAAATCAGGTTGAGTGAAATAAGCCAAGACCAGAGAGGCATCAGTACATGTTCTCCCTGCTATGTGGATGTTAAATTCAATGAGATATGACAAAGTCAACAGGACTCAAGAAGAGTCAGGAACAAAGGACATCTTCTTTATTTGTCATATAGTTTCTAGATAACTCTATGTTCTTGACCCCCATATATGGTACATACATGTGCACATCTGAGGGGAGCTAAGAGGAGGGTACAGAATTAGAGGAAAATAGTTGAAAAAAATACAAAAGAGGGGCCCATTAGCTGCATCAGACAGCCGGAGTGCTGCTCCTGAACTCATTTGCTCAAGGCTAGCAGTCTACCATTTGACTACAGTGCCACTTCTGGTTTTCTGGTGGTTAACTGGAGATAAGAGTCTCATGGACTTTCCTGTTTCGGCTGGCTTGGACCATGATCCTCAGATTTCAGCCTCCTGAATAGCTAGAATTATAGGCAGGAGCCACTGGTGCCCAGCTGACAGAGCTCTTTATGACAAATGGAATGAACTGAATTAAAATCCAAGATAACCAAGGACTTGCCTGGGATTGTCCTGAGAAACCCAAGGGGAGATGAACACATTTATCCTGGTCACCAAAGATGCTAGATGTCAGACTGCAAGTTGAGAGAAGTGTCCAAGTCCTGCTTGGTTAGGAGTGAGTTAGGTGGCATCATCTCAAGTCCTGGGCAGCTAGAAGGAATGGCCAAACAGAGCCTAGCAACAAGGCAAGACACCAAGCGACTGGGCACTCATGCTAGACCAGGTCCTCTCAGAAGACCCCCTGTGTCTTCTGCTCTCTTTTCCTTAGTGTCTGCCTGCCTCACAATGGTCGACTGTGGGCTCTTACCTTGTGGGGGCTTTGGGAACATCTGGATTCCCAGCCACCAGAGTGACTCTTCAAGAATTTAACCCACCAGGCAAGAGCGCCAGGCCTGTCACCAAGCCTTTAACCCCAATTCAGTCAGACACTTACCTTGAGCTGAATAGTGAGGACTCCACTTCTCCAATGCCACATCCTGTCCATGAGGGAGGAAGCCTCACCCAGGCAGAGAGGGGCAAAGGGAAAGACCGAAAAGTGTGAAGACAGGAGGTGGCACAAGGGCCACCCAACGAATATGTACGCCCGGCTTACACCCTCAGTTTTCAATGACAGATTCAGACTTAGTGGGAACTAAAATGGTGATTGACAGAATTTGTGATTGGTTAGCTTTTTATTCATTTTTATCCAATGCTGAATATGTTCGATTTCTTATTTCTGGCCTTCCTGGTTTTTGATGAGACACCTAATGACCATCTTTTTGAGAGATTATAAAGAGCATCATTCAGCCATTACATAGATTTATGTTAATGATGTACCTTGATATACATTCTTATCAGAGCATTATACATGAGCGTACCTGAAGAAGGGAAACAAGATTCA
>NW_012267581.1:66205-66596 GCF_000151885.1 Dipodomys ordii | reverse complement strand
AGGTGCTTAGAGCATAATGCTTAAGAACACAGGACACAAGAAAGCTGCTCATGTTATGGCAGGCAGAAGCAAAAGAGAGAGCTGGCCCCTCCCCCGCTGCCCTGAGCTTCAAGAAGCTCAGGGCCATCTTCTTCCTCCCATGGGCCTAGGGAACCATGCCTTCAAGACTTGGAGGACATTCAGGACCCAATCCATAACATCCAGCCCTGCCCACAGGTTCTTGTCCAGCTCCCCAGGCAAAATGGATTCTGTTTGCCTCCAAACTTCTCATAGGCTAAACTACCACAGGACTGCTGACAAGTCCAAGCCCATTGTCTCCTCTGAGGCTGAGGCTCAGGGCTTCCCTAGGTGTGAGCTCCTGTAAAATGAGTCAGAAAGTTACCACATCCCA
>NW_012267581.1:53759-59225 GCF_000151885.1 Dipodomys ordii | reverse complement strand
ATTAGAGAATCAAACCTCCACGGTTCAGCTGCTGTGGCTGTGGAGCTGACACTGGCTGTGACAGCCATCACAGTCTGTGACAGTGGAAGATGAGCCACCAAGTGACATGGCTACAACACATCCTGAGCAGGCTGTGCCCGTGTCCTGAAGTAGAACCACCTTCTCTTGGTGGAAGATGAAGAGTCACCCCGTGGTTCAGCTGCTGAGGATCTCATGCTGACAATGGAGATGACAGAGTCACCTCTAGCTGTGACAGCAGCTGAGGAGACACCAAATGATACACATGCTAGGGATCCTGAGCTGGCAAGGCTTGTGTCTCCCAAGATTGAGACACTTCCAGCTGGGGCAGTTCAATCCAGATTATCCGGGGACTCTCTCCCCCAGGCTATGTCCTGACATTACTATAGGCAGGACCAGAGAAGGTGCTAGAAGTAGGTTCAGAGGCACATTACCAACAGGCTCAGGCTTTGAGGCCTACCACTGGGAGAATGATGTCTTGAGGAGGACAGCACAGACACCTGGAAAGCAAGGAGGAGGCTCATGAGCTGAGCTGCTGCATTGTAACTATGCTCTACTTCATGTCCCTCCCAATTCCTAATCAAATTGTTCCCCCCCCCCCCAGGGGCTGGAGGTAGATGGGGAGGGAAAAGGTAGGGTTGTTTCCAGTGACAGATTTCCAGAAGGAAGGTGTCAACCTACTCCCATACTTACAGCTAATGTCCTGCAGATGACTCAATGACATTGCTTTTCTCCTGTGTGGCTGCAGTTAAACTGGAGAGAATGCTGAGGTCATGGCTGTGGGGGATGGGCCAACTGTGGGCTCTCATCAAAGCCAAGCAGGAAGTTCATGGCTATGTCTTGCACATGGTCTGCCCTGAGACTGTCCATTGCTTGGCAAGTCCTCTATCTATAGAGAAACTCCACTGTTGCCCAGGCCTCCCTAGTGTCCCTCACAGAGGGTGTCTGAGCCTGACTGGAGGTGAGAAGCCTCTTCACTCCCAGAAGATTTCTTGACAGTGGAAATGGAGATGGTTCCCAATACATTTCTGTTTCTCAAAACAAAACAAAACTGAAACAGACATTTCTGAGAGATGATCACATGATTTCTGTCTTGTGTCTACCTTGTGTCAGGTATGTTGAGCTGCTTGCTTCGAATGACAAGATATCAGAGTTCTATCTGCTGATTAGCAAGGATTATAGGCCTAGCCCACAGTTACTGGGATTTTTGTTGTTAGTAGTATATTATCTCTTTGTGTAGCAAGGTCTGGCCTCAAAGTGTAGATCTCACTTCCTCTGTCTCTCAGTGTAGGGATTACAGCATGTGCCTCCATGTGGTGTTTAGTATTTCTGAACTACTGAATATTCCTATGTCCCAGGGAAGATTTCCTCCATTATTTGAAGCTTCTCTGTACACTAATTCCTCTCCTGGAAGAACTTTTCTATCATCCATGAACTTTTTTCACATAATCTTTTCAAATTTACAGGGAAGTGGAAGGAAGGGGTTTGGAAGAGCAACTGCAGGTAGAACATCCTTAATAAATGAAGAGAAAGAGCATTGCAAATGCTACGCCCCATAGCTCTCAGCTTTAATCCTCACTACTCAGAAAGGAGAGATTGGAAAATCTAATTTAGAAGCCAGACTGGGCAGAAAAGTCTGTGAGACTCTTTATCTCCAATGAAACAGCGAAGAGCTGGAAGTGAGGTTGTGGGCTCCAGTGAGAGCTCAAAGCCAGGAGGGTGGCAATACAGGAAGAAAGGATGCACTGGATAAGATTGTGAGAGCAACAGAGAGAAACTTGCAGACTTAGGTATTACTGAGCTTGTTTTGTTGGCTACCATTTGCCAGTAGAAAACTTGTGTAAAAACAGGAGACTTCCTTCAGACACCGGCCCAGAAGGCCTGAGAAAGTCAATATGGCCCTATGTCAGTACCTCCCAAGACTTTGTCATCATGGGCTGAGCAAGACTTGCCTCCCATCTCAGCTTCTCAGGAAAGGTCAGCCTTTACAACAGATGGAATGAACAGCAATAGAACCAATTGAGCAAGTGAAGGTAGAGGAAGGTTGATAGTGAGATGCCTACTTGTTGTAGTAGATGAAAACAGGTACAAGGTATCTGGCTGCATGTTGAGACAGGTGTCCAAGTCCTGCTTAGTCACAGGATGGGGCCAACATTCTGTAATTGCTACTAGGTCCTGCTTTGTGAGCTAGCTGAGGATCCAAACATTGAAATAGCACCAAACAGAACAATTATATATCTATATATATACATATATAGATATATGTATGCTTCTTTATATATACAGCTCTATATACATATATACATGCATATATATTTACAGAGAGAGAGTTAGAAACAGAGTTCGAATTTAGGACCCTGAACTCTGGTTGAGCCTTTTCTCTCAAGGCTGAAACTGTACCATTTGAATTGCACATTGATTCCAATATATTTTGCAAGTTAACTGGGGATAGTCAGGATTTTTCATTCACTTGCTCCCTTCAAACTGAGATCCTCAAATTACAAAATCTTTTTTTTTTTTTTGTCGGTCGTGGGGCTTGAACTCTGGGCCTGGGCGCTATCCCTCAGCTCTTCAGCTCAAGGCTAGTGCTCTACCACTTAAGCCACAGCACCACTTCCGGCTTTTTTCTTTTTGCTTATGTGGTACTGAGGAATTGAACCCAGGGCCTCAGGCATGCAAGACAAGCACTCTACCACTGAGCCACCTTCCTAGCCCTTCTTTTTTTTCTTTCTTGTTTTTTTTTTTTGTTGTTGCTGTTGTGAGGCTTGAACTCAGGCTCAATGTTATGCCTGAGCTGTTTTCCTTGTGGCCAGCACTCTACTACTTTGAGCAACAGCTGTCCTTCCTGTTTTCTGGTGATTAACTGGAGATGACAGTCTCGGGGACTTTGCTGCCAAGACTGTTTTTGAATCCTGACCTCAGATCTCAGCCTTTTGGGTAGCTAGGATTGCAGGTGGGAGCTCCAGCACCCAGTAGGCATATTTATTTAGAAGACAATCTGATTTCAATATTTAGGATAAGTAGCTCCCCCAAATAAAGAATTTTAGTCAGGCTCTGTTGGCCCATATCTGTAATCTTAGCTACTCAGGAAGATGAGATTTGATTATTGAGGTTCAAAGCCAACCTAGGTAGGAAAGTCCATGAGACTTTCTAATTAACTACCAAGAAGCTGATAGTGGTGCTATGACTTATGTGGCAGAATCTCACCCAGAAGCCAAAAGGTTAGCAGTAGCACCCATTACCTGAAACCAATCTCTATTACTAGCCCCCAAATAATCAAATAGATTTAAGAAAACACAACTACCACCACTCCCAACAAAAAAACAACCAAAATAAAATTAAGACTGGAGATTTGGTCCCACTCCATACCCCCCTCAGAATCTCTTGCTTCTACAGAAGCCAGAGCAGCACTGTCATTTGAGGCTGCACTGGGAAAGTGCAGGGAGGGAGTCCATGAAGGAGCTCCAAGAAGGAAGGTGTAGGTTGGGGACAGCCAGCTGGGACTAGGTCAGGCGCTCTCCCTCCATCCTTCCCCCCCCTTCTCTCTGTCTGTGTTTTTCCCTCTCCTTCTCCCTCTCCCTCCTCATCCCTCCTCCCTCTTTTTCTCACACACACACTCATGGATGTACACATGGAAATTTAATATTTGATAAGGGCTTAAATTATTGAAGAAAAGTCAGGTTGGTCTATCAGGGCTGTGGGACAAACACAGGATGTCACTGGCAGTGATGTTGCTGGTTGAGGATGGGGCTCCCTCCCACCCTGTGGCTGGGTGCTCCGGTGAGTACTCTTCCTCTATTCAAAGCACCAGTGAGTACTTGGTGAGGTTAGCATAGTAGTCCACTTCAAGGACAGGGAGGACAGGGGCAGTGCAGGCTGTGTGACCCCAGGCTCCAGACCTCACTGAGCTCCAGGTGCCCACGGCCGGAAGTGGCCACACCATCACCGGAAGTGCCCTGCTGGAGCGTCTTCTGGCAGAAGCCAGGCTTGCTGGAGGACCAGGCCCCCTGAGCTCTGTAAGTGGGGTGGCGGGAGGACCTGCAGCGATGACGGGAACCTGAGCCCGTATGCGGACAGCTCGCAGGGCTGCGGCTCCGCGGTGGGATGGCGGCGTCTGGCCCGGAAGGGCCGCCGTAGCCACTCCAGGGTGACCCAGGCCGTCCTTGGAGAGCATGGCCGCCCGGCCTGCTGAACAGCCTCGCAGACACGGACCGGGTGCCACGTGTGCTGGGGAAGGTGTGCCCCTGTGTCTGCCGCTCCTTCCTGTGCGCTGCTCAGGAATGTGTGACCCTAACAAAGCCAAGGAAAACTCAAATTACATACTAGCTTTTTTTGTTGTTGTTGTATCAGGGAATAGGTTTTTGTTTGTGTTTGGTCAGTCATGGGGCTTGAACTCTGGGCCTGGGCACTGTCCCTCAGCTCTTCAGCTTAAGGCGAGCACTCTACCACTTGAGCCACAGCGCCACTTCAGGTTTTCTGGTGATTTATTGGAGATAAGACTCTCAGCGGCTTTCCTGCCTGGGCTGCCTTTGAACCGTGATCCTCAGATCTCAGCCTCCTGAGTAGCTAGGATTACAGGTGTGAGCCACCCGTGCCTGGCTTTTTTTTTTTTTTAAATCAGGGAATACTTTTTGTCAGCAATACAAACACCACCAATCTTTCAGTCATCAGCCACAAAGGTAAATATTACCAACACTCCTAAATCCCCAACACTTACACCTCAAGGACACCTACTATTCAGAGCTCATGGAATCAGTCAATATTTACTCATAGGTCTGCCTTCTTTAACCTTACTTAGAGATTTATTCATATTGTCTTCTAGTCAAGATTAATTTGTATGTATCACTCAGTCTTCTGTTGTATATTGTGGTCACTGCCTGTTTGGGCCTATGATGAACAGACTTATTATGAAGGTCCCCACTAAAGGAATGCCCCAAACACCCCAGAAACTCTCTCTCATGGTCACTCCTTAAAGGTTCCACCAATCTCAATAGCACCACAGTGGCAACCTTTTCTTTACCACATGTGTTCAAGTGAGTGGGAGTCTCTCAGTGAACACTGTGCTGGACGAGGCCAGCCACCATTTCTCCAGACATTTTTTTTTTTGGTTGGTCATGGGGTTGAACTCTGGGCCTGAGTGCTGTCCTTCAGCTCTTCAGCTCAAGAGGAGCACTCTGCCACGGGTGCCATAGCACCACTTCCAGTTTCCTGGTGTTTTATTGGAGATAAGAATTTCACGGACTTTCCTGCCCTGGCTGGCTTTGAACTATGATCCTAAGATCTCAGCTTCCTAAGTAGCTTAGATTACAGGCATGAGCCACTGGTGTCCAGCTCCAGAGACTTTTTTTGTAGGTGCTAAGCAGAAGAGACTTACCAGAGCTGGGCCCACAAACATTATCCATTCTGATTACATCTACTTGCTTAAGCTTCGAGGTCACCACAATGCCA
>NW_012267581.1:47599-53319 GCF_000151885.1 Dipodomys ordii | reverse complement strand
AGTTAATCAGCAAAATGCTATATGGGAGGTGTGGCTCAAGTTGTAGAGCAGAGCACTAGCAAGAAAACCAAGCAAGAACATGAGGCCCTGAATTCAAGCCTCAGTACTGGCACTAAAGAAAAAGAAAAAACAAAATAACAACAATAGGATATAAAATAATATAGTTACCAAGCATCTAGACCACACACCAACTAATAAATACGAAACACAATTCAAGGCAAGAAGACATGTTCATTCATAAATCTCACCAATATGTATAAGATATGAATAATCCTTCATGATTGTTTCTGCTTTAAAGGAACCATCCTGATGATCAATGATTATTAATTCTAAACTGATATCCTTAAACAGAAAGCAAAGATAGCATTAGGAAGAAGTAAAATTTCTCCAAAACTTGTAC
This sequence comes from Dipodomys ordii, assembly GCF_000151885.1. Classification (NCBI taxonomy): domain Eukaryota; kingdom Metazoa; phylum Chordata; class Mammalia; order Rodentia; family Heteromyidae; genus Dipodomys; species Dipodomys ordii. The sequence goes on along the minus strand of NW_012267581.1, from coordinate 52,919 downwards.
AAAGCTCTTTTTAGAGTGATCAGTAGTTGTTCTTAGGCTACTGTTTTACAGCACCCCAAGCAATAACCCAGTTCTTCAAAGAACATTATCACAATTTTCATTACACATTTGCCTGTTTAATATCTACTTTATTCAATAACTCCTGTGTCCTAAACTTTAGGGACTACTTTAGAGCATTATTTGCTATCAACAGCACCTGCTAAATTTATTCTGTTTTGTACACCCTGCACTGAACACATCACTTCCATGTGAAACTGTCCCTGCATCCCAGCCATCTTACTGTGTGATGTAGAGACTGGGGTAGCAGACAAGCACAGATTCCTCAGCTGGGGCTGCAGCAGGCAGAGGCAGTGCAGCCTACAGAGTGTTCAGTCCTGCTGTGAGTCAGAGGAACCCACTGGCTCAGATATGGCTCCGCTAACCACAGACGGAGAAAAATTCTACAAAATTCCCAGCTGCCAAATTTCTCATTAAACACTGTGTGGTTCCCACACAGTGGGACCACAACAGTGGTTGAAGGATGTACTTGAAGTTAGGCACTTATATGTTCAGTTTTCCAGCGGGATTGTAAGGCGGTAAAAGCCAGGTCTCTCTGGATCTGGGTCATTAATAGATCCCGGAAATCTAGGATAGTGCTTTGGATAAAAGAGGTTATTTATACAAACATGAGAGACTCTCCCTGACTGGTTTCAAAGGGCATCTGACCACCATTTATAGTTTAAATATAGAAAGCCACAGCAGTATAATCTCTCTAACTGGCACAATTACTAACATTTACTGAAACTGAGTGTTACTTTTTTTCCTTCTGAGTTTTTTTTTTTTTTTTGTTGGTGGTGGTGGTGGTCGTGGGGCTTGAATTCTGGGCCTGGGCGCTGTCCTTCAGCTCTTGGTCTCAAGGCAAGCACTCTACCACTTGAGCCACAGCACCACTTCTGGTTTTCTGGTGGTTTATTGGAGATAAGAGTTTCAAGGACTTTCCTTGAAACTCTTATCTCCAATAAACCACCAGAAAACCATGATCCTCAGATCTCAGCCCCCTGAGTAGCTAGTATTACAGGCATGAGCCACTGGTGCCCAGTGCCTCCTGATATTTAAAGAAATTCTTACCTTCTAATTTGTGTATATGATGAAGGTGACTAAAGAGTCTGTTTGGAACCAGTTGTAGCTGTAAAGGTGAATAAAAACAATGTGGCTGACATATATTAAATCATATAACCAAGTGTTTAAAATTTACATGGAGAAGAAATAGATCCTTTTTGAGTACTGTTTTTATTTTATTTTGTACATATTTTATTGTAAAAACACTGTACAGAGGGGTTACAGTTACATGAGCAAGGTAATGAGTACATCCTCCTCCTTTGTTTTCCCCATACTATCCCTTCCCTCCCACCACCACAACTCCCTCCCCTCTACCCCTCCTAAGTAGTAAAGTTTGTTTGCAACATAGTATCTTGTACATCTCATTGTTACAATGGGTTAACCTGTATCCCTACTTAAGCATTTTGTCTTTTCAAGAAATAGATCTTGCTAGGTTACATTTTTCTAAGTAAACAGTGGTCTTAATATGTTAAAAATCTTCATTAAAAGCTAAACATTATTTTCAAATTGAAACACACTTCCATGTATTTGAATGAAAACAAAATATCACAGTCAAGATACTTTTTTTCCCAAGATACTTTTTTTTTCTGGGCCTGGGCATTGTCCCTCAGCTCTTCAGCTCAAGTCTTGTGCCCTACCACTTTAGACACAGTTCTACTTCTGGCTTTTTTCTGCTTATGTGGTGCAGAGGAATCAAATCCAAGGCCTCATGTATATGAGGCAAGCACTCTACCAATGAGCCAAATTCCCAGCCCAGACAAGATGCTTGTTATGAAGATTTTTCATCTTCCTATTAAAATCTTTATCAGATTATAAGAGAATACATCATGCCTGTTAAGGAAATCTACTTGCTTATTGACTCTACTCCTTATCCCAAAGAAATTAACTAATCAAGGTTGTTTACTGGATCAATAATAGAAGTTATGGTAAAACTAAGGCCTCTGTTCTGCTGTAACTACTGATCAAATCAGTACTGCTTCTGAACTTATTACCTGCATATAGGCAACCATATATAAAACTGGAAAAGGCATTCTTAGTCCTCCAATTTACTAAAATTGTCCACAAAAATTTCATCAAGTATAAAAAGCTAAAGCCATTTCCTCTAAACTCAGGAATAAGACAAGGATGTCCACTCTCCACTTCTCTTCAATTTAGTATTAGAATGCCTAGCTACAGCAATAAGAAAAGATGCAAACATAAAGGGGATCCAAATAGAGAAAGATAAATTAAAATTCTACCTCTTTGCAGATGACATGACCTTGTATTTAAAGAATCCCTTGGACTCCACTCCCAAATTACTTGAGCTGATTGGAAACTTTGCCAAAGTAGCAGGGTACAAAAAAATGGCTTTTCTGTATGCCAACAATGAGAAAAGCATGGCTAAAATCAGGAAAGCAACCGTTCTTTTTTCTTTTATTTTTCCCTCCCCTCACAACTGCTTTTGTAATAGCCCTACAAAGAAAATAAAATACCTAGGAATAACTAAAGAAGTGAAGGACCTCTACCATGAAAACTTTAAAAACCTAAAAAAGGAAATTAAAACAGAACTTAGGAAGTGGAAAAACCTTCCATGCTCCTAGACTGGGAGGATTAACATCATGAAAATGGCAATACTTCCAAAGGCTATCTTCAAATTCAATGTGATACCTATCAATATTCCAACCTCATTCTTCAATGAAATAGAAGAAGGAACCCCAAAATTCATATGGAACAATAAAAGACCCTAAATAGCAAAAACAATCCTTAACGAAAAAACAGTGCTGCAGTGCTGCAATACCAAATTTCAAACTCTACTACAAAGCCATAGTAATCAAAACAGATTGGTACTGGCACAAGAACAGACATGAGGACTAGTGGAATAGAACTGAAGATTGAGAAATGAACCCACAGACCTATAGCCACCTAATCTTCGATAAGGGTAGTGAAAAAAAAGAATGGAAGAAAGACATCCTCTCAGTAAATGGTGCTGGCAAGATTGGTTAAACACCTGTAGAAAATTAAAGCTAGATCCTTATCTATCACCCTGTACCAGAATCAACTCCAAATGGATCAAAGACCCAGGACTCAAAAATAGACACCCTGAAAACATTACAGCAAGGAATAGAAGAAACTCTAGGTCTCCTTGGCACAGGTCGAAATTTTCTTAGTAAAGACCCAGAAACACAACAAATCATAGGAAGTGTGGACAAATGTTATTGCATGAAACTTCAGAGCTTCTGCATGGCAAAGGACATATCTAGCAAGATCAATAGAAAGCCTACAGAATGGGAGAAGATCTTCACTAGCCATACAACAGACAAGGGTCTCTTATCTAAAATATACTCAGAACTCAAAAAACTAAATCCCCCAACAACAAATTCTCAAAGAAACAACTGCCTGATAAATAAGTGGGCTAAAGACTTAAAGACAAACTTCTCTGATGAGAAAAGAAGGATGACCAATAGACACATGAAGAAATGCTCAACTTCTGCTTTTCTTCTTCCTTTTCCTTTTCCTCTTCCTGTTCCTCCTCCTTCTTCTCTTCCTCTTCATCTTCTTCTTCTTCTTCTCCGGTCATAGGGCCTGAATTCTGGGACATGGGCACTGTCCCTCAGCTCTTCAGCTCAAGGCTAGCACTCTACCACTTGAGCCACAGCACCATTTCCAGCTTTTTTTTCTGTTTATGTGGTGCTGAGGAATCGAACCCAGGGCCTCAAGCATTCAAGGCAAACACTACCACTGAGCCACCTTCAGCCCATGCTCAACTTCTTTAGTTATAAAAGAAATGTAAATCAAAATAACATTGAGCTTCTTCCTAATCCCAGTTAGAATGGCTATTATCAAGAAATCTAATAACAAGGAATGCTGAAGGGGATGTGGCCAAAGGGAACCCTACTGCATTGTTGGTAGAAGTGTAAACTTGTTCAACCACTTTGGAAAGCAGTATGGAGGTTCATATAGAGTTCCCCTATGATCCAGCAATCCTGCTTTAAGGCATTTACTGAAACGATCACAAACCAAAGCCATACTAAAGCTACCAGCACAACTATGTTTATCTCAGCATTATTTACTATAGCTAAGCTATGGAACCAATACAGATGCCCCTCAGTAGATGAATGGATCAAGAAAATGTGGTATATATACGATGGAATTCAATGCCTCCATCAGAAAGTATGGCATAGCCCCATTTGTTAGGAAATGCAAAAACCTGGGAAACATTATATTAAGTGAAATAAGCCAGGCCCAAAGAACCATAGGCCCCATTGTTTCCTTTATTTGCAATAACTAGTATAAGTCTAGGACAAGCAGAAAAGGTCAAAAGCCATACATGTATGACCATATAAGATGATGTTAAGTGAAATGAACCCCAAAATAGGGACACAACTAATTTTGTTCTTTCTTGCATTGTTTTTAACATATTTAAAATATAACTATGTGATTTTTTTCTTTCTTTTGTATGTTCTTCCCCCATGGTATAACCTGTTTTTCATTGTATTTGATGTCAGTGTCCTGCATCTTGTATATATATTTTTATATTTTGGGATAGGAAGGAAAATAAAATTCTGAAATAAGGATACAGGTTGACTCATTATAACAAGGACAGGTACAAGACACTATGTTGAAAACAAAAATTACAAGTTGGGAGGGGAGGCATGAATTGGGGAGGTGGGGAGGGAAGGGATGCTAGGGGAAAAACAAAGGAGGAGGTTAACAATGCTCAATAGGAAATGTACTCATTTCCTTACTCATGTAACGGTAACCCCTCTATACAGTATTTCTACAATAAAACACATAAAACAATTCACCAAGTATAGCAAGATGCTCTGTTATAATCATATTGGCAGTGGGACTAAAGGTAGTACTAGAAAGGACTACAGAGAACAAATATACACATGTCTGTGCTTCATGTGGTGTTAACAGTTTAAGACAATTACTATTCAGTTCCATTAAAAGGTGTAGTTCCATTAAATAACTGAATAGTATGGGCATATGACAGAATGAAAACAAAAAAAATGATTTTACAGAGTATTTAATCACACAGGAAAGAGCTCATACAATATATAATGCCAGTATTATAAAAGTAGAATAATATGGAAATAGGTACTGTGATAATCCCCACCACAAAATTACTGAGTTACTTTTCATGGGCAGAAAGTTCCTTCTATTGTCTAGCCTCAGTCTCTCCTGCAGCAGGAAACTTGAGCCCCTTGAGCCCCTTTCCCTTGGAAAAGAAGGATATCCA
>NW_012267581.1:40350-42394 GCF_000151885.1 Dipodomys ordii | reverse complement strand
AGTCCTAATTATCTCCTGGACTTTCAAGAACATTCTAATAGTTCTTTCTTTGGGTTCCTACTGTGTTTTCCCAGGATGGCCCTGTGCATGTTGGGGTTTGGTGGGACTTTTCACTTGTTTATCTGGGAGAACATTTTCTTTCATATTCAGAGTTGGTCCCGGGGCTGGGAAGGTGGCTCAGTGGTAGAGTGCTTGCCTTGCATGCCATGAGGCCCTGGGTTTGATTCCTCAGCATCACATAAACAGAAAAAGCCAGAAGCGCACTGTGGCTTGATAATGGTCCTTGATCAAAGGGATGAGACCAATACAAAGAGAAATTCAGCAAACTTTATTTCCTGCCAAGCATCAAGAATCAAACCCTGCCTAGTCTCACAGGCTACCTTTTATAGGGCAAAACCGCGAATTACAAACTAACAATAAGCTAATTTTACTCTCATTGGTTAAAACAGAAGGGTTACATATGTGGTTTTACAGATTGGATGCCTCCACCTGGCCTGTCCTGACCTTGTTTTTTGGGCTTTATATTTGGGAACTGGCCGTTTTGGAAATTGTTCTTTAATTGGTTCCTGTTCCCCTATAGACAGGGTCAGCTTGCCCTTACTGCACAAACAACAGGTGCCGACAAGGTCAACTCTTAATTATACTTTACAAACCAAATGGCTGCCTGGACAAAATGGAGTCACTTTGGCCAAACAGGTCCTAACATGGCTCAAGGTGCAGAGTGCTAGCTTTGAGCTGAAGAGCTCAGGAACAGCACCCAGCCCCAGAGTTCAAGCCCCATGCCTGGAAAATAAAAAAGAGTTGGTCCTTATGCTAGAACTTGGGGCAAGCAGTTTTGTTTATGAAATATGGCTGCAAGCCCCACCAGGAAGCCCCGCCCAGTGGCACTCCAAGCCTCTTGGAGGGCCTGGTGTCAAAGGGCGGCTTGGGGGGCGGGGCACCGGATATAGGGAGGAAGTAGTTCCGGGAGGAGTTAGGGAAGGGTGATTCCACCACAAGAGACCCTCGGGCTGGGACGTGCCTCCAGGAGCGGAGAAGGGGCTGGGCTGGCTTGAGGGAGACCAGGCCCTGGGAACCCCGGCCGGCCTGAGGGGAGACCTGGGCCAGTGGAGAGACCCTAAGAGGCCCGGCCGGGCCTGAGAGTAGACCCAGGCGGGTGGAGAGGCCCGGGCCCGAAGCGAGGCCTGCGCAATGAAGAGGCCCGGCCCGGCCTGAGAGTAGACCCAGGCGGGTGGAAAGGCCCGAGCCGGAAGCGAGGCCTGCGCAGTGTAGAGGCCTGGCCGGGCCTGAGAGTAGACCCAGGCGGGTGGAAAGGCCCGGGCCCGAAGCGAGGCCTGCGCAATGAAGAGGCCCTAAGAGGCCCGGCCCGGCCTGAGAGTAGACCCAGGCTGGTGGAAAGGCCCGGGCCGGAAGCAAGGCCTGCGCAGGGCCAAGAGGCTCGAGGAGGCCTGGGCTGTCAGAGAGACCTGCTTAGGGTCGAGGGGCCTGGGAAGATGGAAGAGGCCCGCAGGCCTGCAGAGCATTGGAGAGGCCTGCAGAGATCTGATGGTAATGTTTTTTTTCCACTGATAATAAATGTTATGTAGACCGATATGATTAGGTCAACTTTATTATTTTAACACATATGAACAAAATATACTTTCAAATATGTTTTGGTATTACTTCCTTATATCTTTGCTTTAGTTTTGTTTTTTTGTTTTTTTTACCAGATTCATGCATCTATGAAAATTCCACGAAGGATTCCCGACAGAGCAGAAGTCAGTTTGTTACATGTAACAGGTGAGCCAAATACTATTTTTCAACTTAAATCTGAAGTAACATAACAATCATGTTTTCATAAAATGTTTTAAATTTTATTTACTTATTTTTTTTGTCAGTCATGGTGCTTGAAAAATTTTTTCCCATTAGAAATAAGATGTTGAAGAACAGTATCGTTATTGTATTTTGTATGCTGGTCTCAGTAGCTCACACTTGTAATCCCAGCTATTTAGAAGGAGCTTGGCTGGAGGCCACCCTTGTCAAAAAGTTAGTAAGAGCCAGGTGC
>NW_012267581.1:39664-40300 GCF_000151885.1 Dipodomys ordii | reverse complement strand
GCAGAAAGTTCCTTCTATTGTCTAGCCTCAGTCTCTCCTGCAGCAGGAAACTTGAGCCCCTTGAGCCCCTTTCCCTTGGAAAAGAAGGATATCCATGGGAACAAAAATGTGAAATCAGAAACATCCTTGCAAAAGCAAACATCTCTCCCTCTCTCAAGCTTCCCAGCCCGGCAGCTTTGCAGTTACCACAAACTTTTCTGAAAGTCACTGACAACCTTGAGGCTTATCACCAGCTGTACTGAGTTGCTGTGTTAGTCAGGAGCTTACAATAGAAATGATTTCTGTAAAGAATATTTCAGTGCACCTCTAACCGTGGGAATGAATTTCTCATGTTTTAAGAACCATGGGAACAAGAGTCCAATGTTTTGAGATTTAAAATATATTACTGCTTCCCAAGGTTACATTTGACTTCATAAGCCAAGGATATGTATTGACTTTCTGTAATAACGTCAATAGCATTGATGGTATTGATCATGCTGACTAAGTCAAAATTATGCTTGCCTCTGCTCTTGTGACTCAAGGCTATGTTTTGCTTCTGTATCTTTGAAACCCTTCCTATAAAAATCCCTCACAAAAAGCAAACAGGGCTGTTCTCCAGCTCTACCAGCTGGGGACAGATACCACGTGGCTAATAGA
>NW_012267581.1:36757-38464 GCF_000151885.1 Dipodomys ordii | reverse complement strand
CTCGATGCTCTGCATACCCCAACCTGTTCCCTCACTCTGTTCTGGGAGATCCCCACCCCAAACCCCCTTCTGCCTGGCCCACCCCCCCAACTCATTCTCTGTGACCCCTGGACTGCACATACCCTGTTCACCGCACATACACCCTCGGGTTGCTGCCCCCCAGCATGCATAGGGATGCATGTACCTAGGTGCAGGAGACTACCCTAGACAACTGATCACACTCCCCACCCCCCTACCTTATCCCCAACCCAGCTCTACCCCTGCTAATATGGGAGGGTAATATTCCTGTGTGAGGGGATGTAGGTGCCAGTGGTGCCAGATCATCTGTAGCAGTCACCAAAGAGGGACCGCAGCATCTCAGAGTGCACCAAGCCTCCCCTCCTGTGTATGCCCTTAGTAGTCCCTGGTTGCTCAATTTCCCTGACTTTGCTAGCAGGGCTGGAGCTATGGACCCTGCTGCCCTCTTCCAACCCGTACTGCACCTGTTGCAAGCACCCAGCCTGAAAGCCCACAAGCGACCAAAAAAAATGAGCATACAAGTAAAAGGACAAAGCTCCAAAAGTTAGTGTAGAGTAGACCATAGAGCCATTGTGAGATTAATTAGGAATTCTATGCTGTGAAAGACCACAGTTTTAAAAGCTAAAATAAATACACGTCAGAGAGATGGGGGAAAAACCTTAATTTTGTAGAGATACTTTCAACCCTTTGTAAACAGGTTTGCCCATGTGTGTGGTGCTTCATTTGGTACTCTTGCTTTAATCTGGGAGACTTAGGAAGTTTTTGTATATAACAAGAAAATGCCATTTGCTTCCCTATCAATGAAGTGAGTGTTAAAACTTTATCAAAGCACCTTCTGTGGGGCTCTTTTTCCTGGATGTATTTCAAAATGTTTAGGACCTCAGAATCCTGTGAACCTATATGTAGGCTGATTTGTATATTTACTTTCAAATTGATTAGAGTAGGCCATTTAATCTTGTGAGGAGGAGGATCCTATACTGAAGTGTGCTGGCTGGAGCTGTTTGTTAGCAATAAAGCATTGGGTATTCAGGGGTCAGCCTGTGTAGAGCAGACTGGATTGAGGTGTCAGTCATTTCCATGATTTACAGGCAAATGCTACCCTGTACCATAAGAAGCGAGGGATTGAATGAGTGATGGGCATTGGTTTAGGGTTTCTAATATTTTGCTATGTTTAAATACTCCATCATGAATGTGGTTATAATTTTCCTGATAATATTGTACATTATATCATTAACAGTTGCTATACAGATTGATGTGAATTACAGCTTTTCAGTAAGTGAGACATCAGCCTTAATGATGTAAGAATTTGATTAAGTTTAAAAGGGAAAAGGTTTGAGTCTGAATTAGATTAGCAGGTTTTCAGCATTTGTAAATGAGTATTCAGAAGAATTAAAACAATAAATTTATGTAGTGCTTAATATATTTAGCCTTTCTTGTTTATAATGTTTGTGTATAACCTGCTAGTTGTACAATGGGCAAGTCAGTCCTGTTTGTCAGCTAAAGTTGTTAATTCAGCACAGGTGTAAGAATGTCTGATGAAGCTAGAATCTAGATTTCTAAGAGAAAGAAACACAAATGTAAGTCCTTAAAGATGCTAACTACAATGAATAAAATTCACAGTCCATTACTGGGTGGGAAGAGCACCTTTTTTGTTGGCTATCTTCAACAGCCAGATGCATTTTTCTTTTT
>NW_012267581.1:34853-36707 GCF_000151885.1 Dipodomys ordii | reverse complement strand
AGATTACATTAAGTCTAGGTCATAGAGAATTGACATCTTTATGATATTAAATTTCTTAATTCCTCAGAGTGTGGTTTTCTAGTTCCTTCCTTCCTTCCTTCCCCCACTTCCTTTCCTCTCTATACCCTCCCTCTCTCTTCCTTCCATTTCTTGTGTTTTAAAGACGGTACTAGGTTTTGAACTCAGGGTCTCATGCTCTTGCTTAGCTTTTTAACTCAACGTTGGTAATCTACCACTTGAATTGCTTGAACCACAACTCCATTTCTGGAATTTTGTTGACTAACTGGAGATAAGAGTCTCATAGACTTTCCTGCTTGATTCCCAAACGTCAGCCTCTTAAGAAGATGGGATTAAAGGTATGAGCCAACAGTGCTTTGTAAGTAGTTCCCCATTTGTTTACATCCTCTTTGATTTCAAAATGATCTCACTTCTTTTTTTTTATTGTGAAAATACCATTTGGAGGGGTTACAATTACATGGGCAATCTCACTTCTTTCTAGGTTAAAGATTACTTTTTCTAAAAAAAAAAAGGTTACTTTCACACTTTTTTTCAATTTTTACTTCTAAAACTTAATTTTATGAAGAATTGTGAGTGCTTTATTGCCCACAAAAGAATGACTTAGTTTTAGATGTTTACTCTCAAGTTTTAAGAGTACTGGGTTTATACGAAGGTGAGGGTGGTGAATGTGATCAGAACATATTATATGCAAATATGAAGACAGAAGATTGAAAGCTACTAAAATTATTTTATTTTGAGAATGAATTATTATTAAAATTATTATTAAAATTAATTATTATTAAAAATATTACAAAAGGAGAAGGAATAAGAGAGAAATGGAGGCCAACAAATATGATCAAAATCCTTTGTATGTACTATAGAACTATCACAGTGAGACTTCTGTACAATTAATATGTACCAATTTTTAAAAATGAAGAATATTGGATATTGTAAGCTCTTTGCCTCAAAATTTTATTTATAGATCTAAACTGCTTCCTTGCTGCTGTAATTGAAATTGTATTGGAATCAACATAAATGTGCAGTTATGAACCTGCTTCTCCTACATCAGTGATGTCTTGCCCTGCCACACCCTGCTAGTGCCCTCCAGTGGGGAGCTGTGCACCCCAACTCAGGCCAAGTATTCTGTGCTCTTTAGCTTCCCTCTCACTCTTCCTAAGCAAAATCTGGTTATAACCACTACATGAAATTGAAATTGTATCCTTCACAAGCTCTTTAATCGATCCAAAATTGGAAATATTTACTGTTGAGTTTGTTGCTTTGCTGAGAAATTAACTTTTGTGCTTTTGTGACTCATGCCATTTTTCAAATTTTTTTTCATCCAACTCTAAATTATTATTTTTTCTTCTAATTCAGGAGGTCAGAGGCAGTAACATTAATTGGTTAAGGGAAAAAGGCAGTTGTAGTGTTTCACTTCAAATGAAAGTCCTAATTATCTCCTGGACTTTCAAGAACATTCTAATAGTTCTTTCTTTGGGTTCCTACTGTGTTTTCCCAGGATGGCCCTGTGCATGTTGGGGTTTGGTGGGACTTTTCACTTGTTTATCTGGGAGAACATTTTCTTTCATATTCAGAGTTGGTCCCGGGGCTGGGAAGGTGGCTCAGTGGTAGAGTGCTTGCCTTGCATGCCATGAGGCCCTGGGTTTGATTCCTCAGCATCACATAAACAGAAAAAGCCAGAAGCGCACTGTGGCTTGATAATGGTCCTTGATCAAAGGGATGAGACCAATACAAAGAGAAATTCAGCAAACTTTATTTCCTGCCAAGCATCAAGAATCAAACCCTGCCTAGTCTCACAGGCTACCTTTTATAGGGCAAAACCGCGAATTACAAACTAAC
>NW_012267581.1:24128-31945 GCF_000151885.1 Dipodomys ordii | reverse complement strand
GAGCTGGCATCATATCTTTGATGTCCCTGGATCGATGTAAGAAATGACTTGAAATTGCTTCCTACTGCCAATGTTACTTCATGGAGGTAGGACACTAAGCGTGGTCTTCCTCTACAGAAACCTGGCAGTCAGGCTTTTGATTTTACCTTATCCTTAAAATATGAAACAGAAGGCTGGGAAGGTGGCTCAGTGGTAGAGCGCTTGTCTTGCATGCATGAGGCCCTGGGTTCCAATCCTCAGCACCACATAAACAGAAAAAGCTGGAAGTGGCGCTCAAGCGGTAGAGCGCTTGCCTTGAGCTGAAGAGCTAAGGGACAGCTCCCAGTCCCAGCGTTCAGGTCCATGACTGGCAAAAAAAAAAAAAAAATGAAACAGAAATGAGTGACAACAGAAGCCTTTTTTTCTGTGTCTCCAATCTAAATGTTTCTTCCTTAGGTTTAGAATACTTTATAAGTAAGCTAGAGCCAAAATAACACTGTGTGACTCTCTTCCCCCAGAATTGTAGTTCTGTAGCACTAGAGTAGAAACTGTGTGTGAGGAAGGGGCTGAAGATGTGTGTTTCTTTTTTTTTTAATATTTAAAATTTTATTTCAGCTTATATGTACAATTTGTTTAAATTGCTGACATAAACCTGTTTAATCCAAAAAAGAAATGTGAAGTACTTCTACCAAAGAAAGAACAAGTTGGTATAGCCTATCCAAAAGTCTTCCACTAGTCTCTTCAGAAGATATAACTGTAGTTCAAGCACAGGTTGGATGTCTTTATCCTTCAGGCTGTAAGAGATTTTCAGATTTAAATTATTTATTTTTTATTTTACTTTTTTGGTTGGTTGTGGGGCTTGAACTCTGGGCCTGAGCGCTGTCCCTGTGCTTTTCAGCTCAAGGCGAGTGCTCTACCACTTGTGCCACAGTGCCACTTCCGATTTTCTAGTGGTTTATTGGAGATAAGAGTCTCACAGACTTCCCTACCCGGGCTGGCTTTGAACAGCGACCCTCAGATCTCAGCCTCCTGAGTAGCTAGGATTACAGGGTGAGCCACCTGCGCCCAGCTTCAGATTTAAATTTCTGAAACTCATTGAACACTGCAGGGAAGACTACTAAGCCTACTTCTAGTATTTCATTTGTTGTTGGATATAATTGATCATAAATGGCTACTAGCATCATGAAGACCTTCTGGAAGGAAGACTCTTCAAGAGTATCACAAAGATCATAAGGATCATAAAGGTGGGAACAGCCAGGTTTCCTGGAGGCACTCTTATTCTACCAACCTCTATGCCATTTCTCTCAAAATGATATTCAGGTCTAAGAGCCAAGAGCACAGTGCACAAACTCATGGAAGATTTTTACAAGAGACTAATACAAGAGGTATTATAATGTATAATAGTGAGGCATAATCTAAATTATTAAAATGATGATGAGAACTTGAGTGCTCAATTTATTCACATTATTCTATACATCCTGCTTTCTTTCTCATGGGATGATTAGTTAGTAATAAAGAGCATGTTACAGCCTGGTCCAGTAGCCGGGTATCCAGTAAAAACTGTGTCCTCCTTCCTCTCCACTCTCAGGTAAATGAGGTTAGTCCTTGAACTCTGAAATTCTTTTATAAAAGAAATGATACTCATTGTTCTATTAGTATCCTTGTCGGTATGATTCTGAATTGCTCTCAGGAATTCCTTCTCTTTTGTAAAACAAACACTTTGTATTGTTTGAAGTACATATGAAGTTTCATTTTTGTTCAGTGTTCTTTTTTTTTGCATTGTGAAAAGTATTTCTGAGGAATGGAAACCCCAGAAGATAATGACAAAAAAAAAAAGTTAAGTAAAAAAAAAAAGATCCAAAGGCATACAGAAGATAGGTAACTTGGGAGCCAGAAGGCAGCAAATGCAGCCTCTGAAGAGACTTGTTCTAATTATTACCTAAAAAGTAAAGTTATACAACTACATTCAAGGTCATTGATAAAGTACTACTTTAAAACTACAAATAACTACACAGTTATGAAGGGCAGGGGAATTGCTGAAACAGGAAAGGAAAATGGACTTCAATAATTTGAATGAGGACACCATCCATCCATTGGTCCTAGATGCTCCAAGTATTTGAGTATCTCCAATGCACTGTTTTCTTTCTCTTTCAGTCTTCACTGCACCTCACAGAAGTGTTCTCACACAACTACACAATAGTTGCTATACTGTTAGGATTCAAAATTTCAATCCAGTAGCCATCAGGATCTTGAATAAATGCCAGACCTTTCATTTTACCATCATCAGGTTTCTTCACAAATTTGACTCCTAGTTCTTCAAATCTTTTACAAGCACCATGAACATCAGGAACAGCAATTCCAATGTGACCAAATCCCCAAGGGTCTGAATTGCCATTGTGGTAACTTTGGGTCTCATCATCTTCCGTGCCCCAATTGTGTGTCAACTCAAGTGTGGCTTTTCTGGAGAATGTCCATGCGATTCTTTCATTTTTCTCTTTGGGGATGTCATTTTTATCCTCATAAGCCAAGAAATAGAGTGAAAATTTCATAAAAGGAAAATCAAGTTTTTGGAGTAGGGTCATTCCAAGAACTCTAGTATAAAAATCCAGTGACTTCTTAGGATCCTTAATTCGTAGCATGGTCTGCTGTAATAGAAAATCCTTGGTGCTGGGGTCCGCGTCGGAGCAGCAACTGAGAGCGGCCTCATCAGTGAGGCCCCCGGACGCGGGCTGTGATTCTGCCATGGCTGAACTGCACTGTCAGGAACGGCTGCACCCAGGAGCAGAGACCAGATGTGTGTTTCTTAGAAGGGAGAAAAATGCTCACGAGAAATTTCAGAGAGCAGAGATGTCATCCCTTTTCTTACTTTCTTGGGTAGGGCAACTCAACCATCGTGCAAGATGCTGAACCAGTGAATGAAGAGAGCATGCAGGGCAGTGAGAGGTCTTGCTGGCAGCTGGAAACTTGGAGTCACTGATTAATCCTAAGGAATGTTTTTTTCTCATAAACGGTAAGTGCCATTTCAGTCCTCAGCACTGTCTGTGGCTGCTGTTCTGGTCTGTGTGTCTTGGTCTCTAGCTTTTCCTTTCATTAAAATAGAATCCACAGATGAGATGTAGACTGTTGAGTGTGTGCTCAGCCATTATGGATTGGCATTGGGCTCTCCAGGTATGGAGATGCCTGAGGGATTGTAGTCTTTGACAAGCAGGAAAAGACCTGATTATGCTAGGTGGAAAATGGACAAGTCTTCTGAAGAGAAAAATGCTTCAGAGAAGCAGTTAGCTCCAAAATGTATTGTTAACCTTCATGTCTCTAATCAATGCTGGGCGATCTTAGAGTAGTTGATTGTTTTACTATAGAGCTAGCTATTGAGCCCTGTTAAAAGATAAAATGGGTATAGGGTTGTGTGCAGTGCAGTGTTTTCAGCAACTGACAGCTGCATGCGGGTTTGACTATTGGTTTGTTTCAGTACTGATGGAGGTACATTTTCCTTAGCAATTTTTTTTTTTTTTGGTCAATCGTGGGCCTGAACTCTGGGCTGGGCACTGTCCCTCAGCTCTTGAGCTCAAGGCTAGTGCTCTACCACTTGAGCCATAGTGCCACTCCTGGCTTTTGCTGCTTATATGGTGCTGAGGAATTGAACCCAGGGCCTCATGCATGCAAGGCAAGCACTCTACCACTGAGCCACCTTCCCGGCCCCTTAGTAACTTTTTTAATCCTGCCCACAATAGAATAGGAATTTTTGTTAACTTGTACAATGATTTATTTTATGTAATGGTAAATTATACATAAAGAAAACAGGGCTGAAAGATAAAATAATTTCATTTTCATGAATATGAATTAATCTAAACAAATACGCATTGAGTATTTAAGTCCTCCACCTTACAATGTATGACTTGGCTTGCTAGTTTATTCTGGAGGAAAGGCTTGTTCCTCACTTTGTATTCATGAGCTAAGACAAAAGAAAACTTTGTTTCTTTTTTTGTTGTTGTTGGTCATGGGGGTTGAACTCTGGGTATGGGCACTGTCCCTCAGCTCTTCAGCTCAAGTCTAGCATTCTACTACTTGAGCCACAGCGCCACTTCCAAGAAAAGTTTTTGTACCTTTATGATAGTCTGCATTTCTATGCATAATTCCTGTAAAAAGGCATGTCTTTTAAGACTAAGGGGTATTCTTGTTTCCATTGGTTTCATAGAAAAATATCTCTACAGTTTGACATTTTTCACTTTGCATCTAAAAGTGTTCTTGTTCTATTTATGAGATCTGGAATTCAGCTTCAGGACACTTTGTTTCTTTTGGGGGGTCAGTATTATTTGTTACAATTACATAAATGTGTGTAGGTACATATAAATATATACACATATATGTGTGTATGTATATTTGTGTATATATGTGTGTGTGGTTTATGTGTTTGTATGTGTATATGTATATATGAGAAATTTAGCTCAGAGGCGGTGGGTAATGGTGTAGGTAAGGGTAAAGAACAGAGCTACATAATGAAACTACTTGGGTGGTTGATGTAATGCAGGGTTGTCCCAACAGTTTGGTTTCTGAATTGTTTTCTTGTTACTTTTTAATTGCTCAGGATGTAGAGGTTTCCAAGAGCAATAGTAATAAGGCCTTACTAACATTGCCTTTGGTGAGTATGCACAAAGGGCACATACTGCTTGACCTAGGGAAAGGAGGCAATTGGGTTAGAGTGTCTGTAAAGCACAGAATAATGTAATTGGCATATTTTTATTGGTTCCTGGGGGATGCTGTATCTAAGAGCTACATTTTGATTCATATTCATCTGGGGTAACTCAGCCTCCACATAGAGGTTGGGGCATAAAAGTGTTTTAAGTCCTGACTGGATGAAACTTTATAACTTCCTGGTGATAGTTTTCTTTCTTTCTGTTTTTTTTTTTTCTTTGCTTGCGTATGTTTGTTTTTTTTCTTCCTTGTTTGTCTCGTTAGTGGGTTGGCTGGCCGGCCGGCCTCCCTCTTGCTTGGCTGGTTGTCTTTTTTGTTTGGGGGGATGGTTGATACAGTGAGTTGGGTGTATATATCTGTCTGTCTATCTATATGTCTGAGGGAGTGGGTGTGTCTAGTTTATTTACTTCTGTAAATAAATCTGTGAACCGTCTGTATCCTTTTTTTCAGTTTTTTTAATGGTTACTACAAAGGTATACAGAGGGATTCCAGTTAGATGAGTCAGGTAATGAGTACATTTCCTTTCATACAGTGTCTTCCCTTCCCTCATTCTCTCCCAGTCTTCCCCTCTCATCTCCACCCATGAGTTTGTACAGTTCACTTCCATCAGTGTCTGCTACATTTTCTTACCCTCTTTTCCCTTGAGTTCTGTACTCTCTCCCTACAGTCTGGAAGACAAATATGCTAGTATACCATATGCTAACATACCAATCTGCATTTTTCATTCATTGGACTTTATAAAATAATTTATTTGCTGGGTCTAGTGGTTCACACCTGTAATCCTAGCTACTGAGGAGGGCTAAGATCTGAGGATCATAGTTTGAAGCCTACCCAGCAGGAATTTCAGGGATTTCTTATCTCCAATTAACCTGCAGAAAGGCCAGAAGTAGAGCTGCAGCTGAAGTGGTAGCCTGTTAGCCTGGAGCAAAAATGATCAGGGTCAGCTTCCAGGCCTTCTCTCTCCTCTCTCTCCCCCCTCTCCTTTCCCCTCTTTCTCTTCTCTCTTTTCTCTCCCCTCTCTTCTCTCTCTCCTCTCTCCTCTCTTCCTCTTCTTTCTCTCCCTTCTCGCTCTCCTCTCTCTCTTCCCCCTCTCTTTTTCTCTCTCCAGATAGCATTTGTGCTTTTGCAAACCACAATTATTCCTTATGAGTCATCTCTGCAGGGCATGTCTTCATGAAGTCTTTCCTACTTCCTCTAGCTCTGGCAAACTGAGTTATCTGAGAATATAAGAGCTCTGGTTCCTTGCCATAAAATAAGCTTACAGAAGGCTGGGAAGGTGGCTCAGTGGTAGAGTGCTTGCCTTGCATGCATTAGGCCCTGGGTTCGATTCCTCAGCACCACATAAGCAAAAGAAAAAAGCCAGAAGTGGTACTGTGGCTCAAGTGGTTGAGCGTTAGCCTTGAGCTGAAGAGCTGAGGGACAAGCACCCAGGCCCAGAGTTCAGGCCCCAGGACTGGAACCAAAAAAAATAAGTTTATAGAAATAAAATGAACTCTAGTATTATCTTCCCTTGGACTTAGGTATGCTAAATGTTCTGTAAGAGTTATGGGAGAGGAGGAGCACTGGGCTTATCAAACAGCTGCACAAAGCCCAGGATCCCACAGGTGTCAAGGAGGGTCTGCATGTACCCAGTTGGTTCTGTCCCAACCCCCCACTCCCTAGGTATGGTCCCAAGTGGGCCTCCCTGGACCAGCCTGATGTGTATTAGGCTGAGCGGAGTCCAAGGGTGATTTGACCCTAACATTACTGATATGGAGGCTGAAAATCTCCCACTGACAACGAGAGTTGATGGCAGCTTTTTGGCAAGGCCCAGAAAAAGTAACCCTGGAGATTTTATGCTTTCTATTATGAGAACTGGAGTCCACAGCAAGATTCAGAACACAGGAGACTTCTACAATGTATATGGAGGGGTAAATTTCTCATTCTAGCTGAGCTGGTCTGATACCTGGAGCATCATGGCAGCTGAAAGAGAAGAATGGAGATGTGATGGAGCTCAAGTTCCACTGAACTGTGCAGATCCTACTTCCTACTCACCTCCCTGAAAAGAAGCAGACAAACTGCTAAGAAAAATGTAAGCTTGTATGGGAGAGCCAGAGCCACGCTGGGGATTTTGTTCTCTCGTTGTGTACCTGTGACAACAAGGACTAGAGCAATGATGGCAACTCTAAAGTGACCCATGTGGGGATAGCTGCCAGGAGCTGAATATGATGTTCATACAGGAGAATGGTTCCAATCTATTACAGATCACAGTACTACATCTCAAGCATCCTCTCAACACAACTTGGATTAATGCTGTTGAAATTGAAAGCCAGCTTTGAGAAATGAGCAAGTTTTAGCCAAGATCACAGATAAAACAAGGATTTGGGGAAGAATTTGAGGCATTACAGCAATAGGAATGCAAACTTGTCTAGGGACAAAAAGAGGGTGAACGGCAAGAACATAAGAACAAAAATAGATATATAAAGATCTTGCCCTTTGATGACACCAGGGTCATCCTACACAAAGGGACACCAGTAGGCGGGTTTCTGATAACATTAATGCAAGCATCCTCATGCCTGAATTTGACCAAGTGCGACAATTCAAAGCCCCAAAAGAGTTACAGTGCCATGCAAGGCTGCCTGCAAAACACACTGAAGCACTTCCAGTGGATGGTGTTCCAGGAGAAACTCCTGGGTACCTGTTGTGACAAGCAAGGAAGTGGAGAGAGAGAAGATCAAACATGTGAAAGACTGAATTGACCAGTATGCTCTCAGCGTACAGGTCATGTGTGTTTAGAGCCTCAAAAGAAAGTGTGGTTCCTGATTACATTCTTAGGGAGTTCAAGGTCTCACAGTTGGACAATGTTATACAAGGAGAATGATCTGGCATTAACATTTGCAGACCTGAGTGGCATGCTCATTGACTCTGGAGGCATGTTAGACTTGCTGGAAGAGGTCCACATGAGATGCAGGTCCACATGACCTACATCTCATGTGGTTCACTGTTGTGGTTCACTGCAGTGCTTGGATTGGCCATATGAGGATGTTCATTTTGATCAACATCCTTATTGATGACATCAGAGAGAAAGGTATGGACTGTGACTCTGACATTCCCCAAACCATTCAGATGATGTGGTCCCAGAGATCAAGGGTAGTTCACACAGAAGC
>NW_012267581.1:12644-22338 GCF_000151885.1 Dipodomys ordii | reverse complement strand
AGTGGATTCTTTTTTATTCTAACTAAATGACCAAGCTAATATATGACATGGTTGTTACAAGTTGATTGTATTAAAAAACCCAGAGGAAGTGGAGCTATGGCTTAAAGTAGTAGAATACTAACCTTGAGCCAGAAAGGTCAGGGATTTTGCCCAGGCCCAGAGTTAAAACCCTATGACCCATAGAAATAAAAAAATATGTAAGAAGTCATAAGCATGAGTTTGGTGTTGTGGGTCAGGTAGTAATGTACCAGCCTAGTAAGCAAGAGACGGTGAGTCCATACTTTAGTACCCCCCACAAAAGAATTAATTAAAAGGTCCTGAGAATCTTAGGAATTAGGATGAGATGTATTTTCCTCTTAGCAGAGGCCATTTGCCATTACCTTTTTGGCTGATGAAGTCATGAGGAGGTAGCAGGTTCTCTGTCTTTGCAGTTGACATAATCACCTTGTATTTAGTACAAAGGAGGTGTCATGATCATGAAATGTCAATGATGTCTACCACCTCAGTCTAAGCTGGGTCAGTTGAGTTGGTCTACAGATCCTATAGATGGTCACTTAAATGGTTGGTAGGGTACCTGAGATGTTGGGATAGCTGGGCTTTGTCTCTTGCTTGTGGAGTCCTCAGAGTTTCTCTTTGGTGTGGTCTCTGGTGGCCTTCACAATATGGTAGTTCAGAGGTCCAGGCGCTGAAAAGTGGCGGTGACCAGGCCTTCTTCCGACTCAAGCCACAATTCTGTGTCTCCCTTGTGTGCCCTCAGATGAGACAAGTCAGGCACATGTGTAGGCAGCCTAATTTGGGGTTGTTGGTAGATATTAAAATGCATAAAACCCCATAGCTGGTTGAGTACTTTAAAATTTCAAGCATAGGATTTTATGTTTTATATTTCTGGCACATGGTATTGAGCTTTTTAAAAATTGAATTTGACCTCAATTTATTTTTTAATAAAAAGATCATCCCAGTTACATGGGAGGCTGAGATCAGGAGGATTGTGTTCCACAATAGCCTGGACAAAAAAGTAAAATCTCAAAAAGCTGAGTGTGTGGTATGCATCTGTCATCCTGGTCTGGCAGGAAGTTCAAGTAAGAGGACCACAGGCTGTCCTGGGCAAAAAGGATCAACACAAAAACTGCAAAGGCATGACTACAGTGGTGGAGCACTTGCTTAGCAAGCCTGAAACACTGAGTCAGATGTTAGTATGGCCAAAAAATAAAATAATCAAAACAATAAAGTGAAGCCAAATAAGACCCTCATGTCCATTACAGGATCCTTCTGAAATTCAAGGCCATCATTATTGAAATGAGTGACATTTGAAACATGGATGGGAATACGTGAAACGAGATGGGAGTATAAAAAAAGGATGTCTGGGGTTCTCTGCTTCTTCAATCAGGAAAACAGTATACATTATTTTTAGAGGTTATTTTATTGGGAATTTTAAGGACTACTGTGAATTCTTGGGTTCTTTCTTTTTTTTTTTTTCTTGGTTGGTTGTGGGGCTTGAACTCTGGGCATGGACACTCTCCCTCAGCTCTTCAGCTCAAGACGAGCGCTCTACTGCTTGAGCCACAGCACAGCTTCCCGTTTTCTGGTGGTTTATTGGAGATAAGAGGCTCACGGACTATCCTTGCCCAGGCTGGCTTTGAACTATGATCCTCAGATCTCAGCCTCCTCAGTAGCTAGGATTACAGCCGTGAGCCACCAGCACCTGGCCTTTCTTGGGTTATTTCTAAGGTGAGGGAATATGGGAAAGTAGATATTAGGTGTCTTTTGTAAATTAGTGATCCAGGAGGGAGGCAGGTATAGACAGAAAGCTGGCCCAGGGCAGGTTTACCTCCTGTCTATGGTGGGGGTGAGGATTTTACTTAGAAGTCCATGGCATCCTTGATTTCAAGAAGCCTTTCCTAGGATCCGTGTTAGTCCTTAATTTAAGTTTTCTTTCTTCCTCTTGAAAAGTAAGTTCCAAAGCAGAGTTTATTGTATCATTCATCACTAAAATTTCTTCCTTTTTCACTATGGGCAGTTTATAGGAGGTCAAAATATAAAGTAGTTGGTTTTTACTGTGTCATGTAACTTTGCTATAAATCAAACTAATTTTTAGAAGTTTTCATCCTAAAACTCATGTAACTAATAATTTGCCTGTTCATGAATGAATGCTGGTTCTTCATTTATAAAAGCTAATGTGAAAAAATCCTGTAATAAGCTGATTACTAGACTGACATTTAATTTTCCTGCACAGGATGAAATACTAACCAGAGTATTAAAAGATATATACTATTTTATTGATCAATCTGTCTCTTAAAAGGAATACCCTTTAGGATTTCGTCATTTTTATGTGAGTTTTGTAAGCATTAATAATAGTGTTTTAATTGCCTTTTTTGTCCATGTATAGTATGTGGTATATTTGCAAATTGTTTTTTAAAATATGTAGATAAAAAGAGTTATTTATAGGAACGTATGAACCTTTTTTTTTTTTTTGTCGGTCATGGGGCTTGAACTCTGGGCCTGAGCGTTGTCCCTCAGCTCTTCATCTCAAGGCGAGCACTCTACCACTTGAGCTACAGTGCCACTTCCGGAACATATGAACTCTTATGCTATCAATAACACTATTGGGTGGAAGTACTCTGATTTCCCACCACTTAGTGACTCCTAATGGCATTGCTTGTATAGTTTTGGTGTGGGAATGACCTGGTGGACTTATACAAATTTGTAAGGAAGCACTTTAGGAACCATTTAAAGGAATTGAGTGGCCTAAAAATATAGGTCCCTTATTTTCTGTGAGGTAAGAGTTCAAGAAAAGATTCTGAATAGTTGCCTGGGACACACTTTGCTCTTGAAATGTCTACCCCTGGCCCACCTAGATGTGCCCTTTCTGGAGGCTGAGCTCTTTTTTAATTTAATCCAGGAAGCACTCAGCTCTCATGAGGGGCTTTGAGATTTCAGTAGCTCTTAAAGCCTAGGCAAGAGATAAGCTTGCTTCCCTCCATCAGTCATTTGCAGCTTTATGACTTCCAGCAGGCTAACAGTTACCTTCTACATGCCTGTAGAATTGCAAGTGGGGACAGCTGGAAGCTGTGGATGTCATCTAGTCCAACTGGCCATTTTGCAGATGGCAAAGTGAGACTCACATTGCAGAGTCACACACTGGGGAGAGGAGGGAGTGTAAAGGTCAGAGTTACACAATGGGCAGAGGGATAGAGATGACAGCTCATCTCTCCCAGTTCCCAAGTCCTGCTTCTATGTGAATGGAAGGAAGGTGAGATAAAGCTCCAAGGTCAAGCTGGAGGGGCTCGGGCATGTGCCAGAGTCCAAGATGTTCCTTCTAATTGGGGAATTCTGCTCTAGATTCTTCAGTGCATTTCAGGAAAGGGAATATTGGGATTGATGGCAGACCAACAATCAGTATGAGATGTTGGGATTGATGGCAGGACCAACATCAGTATGAGATATGTCTCCTTTAAATGTGTCCAGGCCTCACCGTGCATTTCCTCCTCTGGGAAGTTGAAAAGATTTTCTGTCCTGATTGTCAGTCTTTGTGCTTATGAGATCCACTTGGCAGTCTTGCTAAGAAATTGATGTTATGATTTCCTCACCTGGGCAAGGAAGGTTTAAGGTGGAGAGTATGGCAAACAGAATCACTCTCTAGGCTTGTCCTAAGGAGGACTGTCTATGTGGTTGATGGTGCTTGCAGCCTGGATTCCTGGCAGGGCCTCTGGTATGTTGGGCCTGTGGGTATGTTGGATGGTACCTTTGGCTGCAGTGAGTATGGAGTTGGCTTGGCTGTGTCTTGTCTCTATTATTTGTATAGTATACTAACCCAGCATTCTGATTGATGCCTGAAAAGCCTTCCTTTCTTGCAGATGAATTCTTCTTGATGCAGTTCCAGACCAGTCATCCCTTTCAGGCTTTTTCTGTGCTTGGAAACTCAAACGTGAACATAGAATACCCAAAGCTGCTGCATGAGGGCTTAGACGATCTCATTAACCCATTTTTTGCTCATTTGTGGATACTTGTTCTGGTGTTGAGCCCACAGGTCCAGGGAGCTTCCTTGTTGCTTTTGAGCATTGTGGACCTGAGAGTGAATACTTAGTGAATACTGAGTAGTACTCAGTACAAGAGCTATACTCAGTGAATACTGAATAGTACTCAGTATAAGAGCTAATTTGTGTACTCTTACTGGTGGACATAATGAGTGCTCAATTATGGTAGGTGATTCATAAGTGCATCAGAAGGGCATGTGGATTAAGGGTTGTTTTAATTTCATACCAAATATAGATGAGGAATACTTGAATCTTTCATTGGAGGAAGGGGAGAATGGCTCTGAATATCTGGAGAAGAGATGTTTTGCCTGCCCAGTCTGATATGGCTCCAGTCATCCCCAATCACATCCAATTGTGGCAGTGCAAATTGGGTTCCAGCATCAAAAGCTCCCTGTTTGCTGAGCCAAGCACTTTATAATAGTTACTATATCTGTCTTTTGATTGTGCATCACCATTGCTTGATTCAAGCCTGCATGTTTATCTTGGATAAAGGAGCTGGAAGACCAAGTGAGTGACTTATGAAACTTATTCTCTTTTGCTTATTCTTCAATGCATAAATAGTGGTTTTAGTGCCACACATTGGCAGGGGTGAGGAACAATGGCTCCATGTCCTCATTGGACCTGAAGCATCATAGTTCCCATGGAGTTCCACAGCAGGGCTGCCTAAGGGTGTGGTGGGTGTTTATCAACACTGCTGCAGTTAACAATGGGGCACAAACACTTCAGAGTGTTTGCAGGGATATGAGTATTAGAATAGCATGGCCATTTTTGTAATGTTAATATAAGTCAATAAATAGCACATTTGCCAGAATAAAAGTATCCTGTGTATTGTAAAATCGATAAAGCATGATGAAAAACGAATTCTAGATCCCAGCAGAAAGATTGGAATACTACCAGCACCTTAATGTGCAGTGTTCTACATTCTTCCAGGCATTTGTGTCTATTTTTTTTTTAAAGTTGGTTGTGGGGCCTGAACTCTGGGCCTGGGTGCTGTCCCTCAGCTCTTCAACTCAAGGCTAGGACTCCACCACTTGAGCCACAGTGCCACTTCTGTTTATATGGTGCTGAGAAATCAAACCCAGGGCCTCATGCATGCAAGGCAAGCACTCTACCACTGAGCCACCTTCCCAGCCCATTTGTGTGTATATTACCTATAACACATACTATCACTTTCACAAGAAGGAGATCAACAGTGTATTTTCTTTGAATTCTCTCACAACCATGGTATCTCTGGTTCACCAGGTTAGTGATTGACTTGTTAGCTCCCCCAGAGTCTTTCTGGATCTGTTGTAATTGCCCTCCCCATAAGCAATCTTCTCAGTCTTACTAAAAGCAGAGTAGCTGAACACTGAGTAGGAGGTAGATTTTAGATCATCTACAGCTATGTGGCCTGTGGGGAGGTTTCTAAGTAGTCCCAGGACAGGAGTTGGGATAGCTCTTACTCACCAAATACCAGGTTGCTCTCTGTTGTTGGAATGGCTTTGGGTATGCTCTTGTATGGCTGACCCGTAAGTTTTGAGATCAGTTGTGACTGAATTGTGCTATGTCTCCGGCTCTGTCACTTGTCATTCTGTGGGTTATTGAAGATACCTTCCCGTGCTTGCTGTTGGATCTAGGGATGTGTATATGACCAGTTTTTTTTTTTAGCAGCATGCAGCATTTGGAGTAACATGATGGGAAGTGCATGACTGTTGGTCTTGTCAGCTTGGAGGAGGAAAATCACAGAAGAGAGGATCACAGACTCTTAATGTGTCTTCTCCTGATTTTAAGAAAACTTAGAGTTTTCTTCTCTTTGCTTGTCGTAATGAGTGTCAAATAAATAGTTCCATCTTGTTGCTGCTGTCCAGTTTCCATTCCCCAGCGAGATCAATACTCAGTAGACTCTGACAATCAGGAGAGCAGCAGACTTGATTTAGAAACATTTGACACCCCCTCTCCCAGTCTTTTTTTTTTTTTTTACTTTTTCCTTCTCACTGGACCCTTTCTGGACTTCTATAAAGACATTCAACATCCAATAATACTGCCTTTGCTGGTCCTTCCTCCTGTACCAGCAAGTCTCTGACAACTGAATTCCTTTCTGCTCTCCTCACCTTTCCTATCTTATTGCTTAGAAGACAAGCTATGAGATACTGTTTCCTAGTCCTATGATTAACCTGCTTATGATTTGTCAGTGACTTCTTATGCAAACAGGATGAAGTAAATCTCCTCACATGGCTTCTGGGCTTGTTTGACCAGCCCTGGCATTTGGACATGGTTTCTACAGCAAGATTGGTCCTGATTTTGTAGCAGGAACTGGACAACAGGTAATGGCTAGGTGTCACTATATTATCTATGTTTGTGCAGATGTGTCTTAAAATTGCCATCTTGTGGCTTTCCAAGCCCCCTATTCTTAGAGAAGATCCATATTTTATTGTTTGTTTATTTGTTTTTGTCGGTCATGGGGCTTGAACTCTGGGCCTGGGCGCTGTCCCTCAGCTCTTCAGCTCAAGGCGAGCGCTCTGCCACTTGAGCTCTAGCGCCACTTCCGGTTTTCTCGTGGTTTATTGGAGATAGGAGTCTCACGGTCTTTCCTGCCCGGGCTGGTTTTGAACCGCGATTCTCAGATCTCAGCCTCCTGAGTAGCTAGGATTACAGGCGTGAGCCACCGGTGCCCGGCTGAGAAGATCCATATTTTAAAGCAGCACCTGTTTAATTTTCTACACAGTTGAAAATGCCATGTAAGTGCTTTCCAGATTTCCTTGCAATCAGGGTGCAGGAAGTGATCATCTGGACTCTTGCCTGGCAGAGATAGCAGCAGTGGCAGAGGGCAGTGTTGCTAATGATGATGACCAAGCAGGTGTTGGTGGCAGCTTCAGCTGAGGTGTCTGCACCTGGTGCTGTGGCATCCATGGTGGCTTCTTGGGACCAGTCTGCAGAAGATGTGGAGACTCATTCTTGATGTTGTGCCTCTGCATCAAGAGTGAGTTCTTGGGCTGGGAAGTTGGCTCAGTGGTAGAGTGCTTGCCTCGCATGCATGAGGCCCTGGGTTTGATTCCTCAGAACCACATAAGCAGAAAGCAAAGCCAAAAGTGGCGGTGTGGCTCAAGTGGTAGAGGGCTTGCCTTGAGCTGAAAAGCTGAGGGACAGTGCCCAGGCCCAGAGTTCAAGCCCCACGACCTACAAAAAAAAAGTGAATTCTTGGCTTTCCTGGCAACTTGGAGATGTTTCCATCCATATTATAAAAAATGTTAGCCTAGCAGAAGTAGAGAAAAATCGTATAGGTAATATTTACCCTCACATTCTCAGCAAGCACATTCAATAGTGGTGCAAATTTTATTCTTTTTCCATGTCTTCTTTCCAATTTCTCTTTTTAAAATTTTTTTAATTTTTTTTTGTCCCGTCGTGGGGCCTGAACTCTGGGCCTGAACTCTGGGCCTGGGCACTGTCCCTCAGCTCTTTAGCTAAAGGCTAGCGCTCTACCACTTAAGCCACAACTTCCGGCTTTTTTCTTTTTGCTTATGTGGTGCTGAGAAATCGAACCCAGGGCCTAATGTATACAAGGCAAGTGCTCTACCACTGAGCCACCTTCCTAGCCCTTTCTTTCCAATTTCTATCTAAAGAATTTTTAACAATATTTCTCTCTGAGTATGTCTCCAAGAGAGTGACATTTTCTTATACAGGTTTAATATTCTTCACTTTTAATAGTAATTTTTTAATATTGTCATATTAAGCATATATTTGCCTGATTAAAAAAAAACAACACATGCATTTTATTGTGTATTATATTGGAGACTGAACTCAAGGAAGTGTGTTCTCAACTGGTGTTCTTCCCTTTGAACAATCATCCAAGTCTGCTTATTTTTCAGATTGAGTCTTGCAAACTTTTCTGCCCAGTCTGGCTTCAAACGATGGTCCTTCTACTCAGCCTCCCATTAACTAGAATTCTAGGTGTGAGCCACTGGAATTTAGATACAAATGCCTGTAGATACAAATGCCCTAGCACTGACCCAAACCCAAACCTAAAAAACCCCAATTTCCCCCCAAATCAGTGAAGTAATTTTTAAAATTATTATTGATTTATATATGGTCGAATTATAATTATGTTAGGCTGTGAGTACAGTATCTTCTGTTTCCTCATTATCTCTCAAGCCTCTCTCTCCCATCTCTACCTGTGAGTTGTATAGCTCATTTACATCAGTGTCTAGTGAGCTCCACTGCTTCATATTTTTAACTTTTTTCCTCAAGTTCTTCACATTTCCCCCAACCTTGAGAAGTTACACACTTAAATGCACCATATGTAAAAAGAAAGAATTAAAAAGTAAAAGAGAGGTCTTTTTTTTCATGTCTGGGAGTTTGTTTCAATATGCTCATTATTTTATATAAACATGAAGAAGCACTTAGGCATTATGCCTTTCTTTTTCTCTCCTAAGATTATCCTCTTTTGGTCTCACTGTGTGTGAATATCTAGAATCCTGTAGAAGGTTTCATATTCCAACTTTTTTATTTTTTATTTTTTTATTGTAAAAATACTGTACAGAAGGATTACAATTACATGGGCAAGATAATGAGTACATTTCTTATCAAGCATTGTAGCCTCCTCCTTTTTTTCCCCTTCCCATCCCTTCCCATCCTCCCCCCACCCCTCCACCCGATCCCCCCCAACCAAAGTTGTAAAGTTCATTTACGACATAACGACTTGTACATCTCATCGTTGCAGTGGGTCCACCTGTATTCCAATTTGTTTTAGATCTAATTTATGCATCTCAAAATGTGCCATTTGTCTCTCTTAGCTTGGCTTATGTCACTTAACCTGATTCATTTCCTTGCAAATGACATTATATGTTCTGTCTAATGGTTATGTCAAATTTCATTGTGTATAGGTACCACGTTTTTTGGATCTGCTCATCGACTATAATGTATCTGAGCTGTTTCCATATCTTGGCTACTATGAATAGTATGACAATGAACATGGACATGCAGGTGTCTTTATCATATCCTGGCTCACGATGGTCAGGTTAGATAACCAGTAGTGATATGGCTAGGTCATGGGAAAAGTCTCTGTTTAGTTGTTTTGTGTTTTTGTGTTTTTTGTTTTTTTTTGGTCATGAGGCTTGAACTCTGGGCCTGTGTGCTTTCCCTGCGCTCTTCAGCTCAAGACAAGAGCTCTACTGCTTGAGCCTCAGCACCACTTCCAACTTTCTAGTGGTTTATTGGAGATAAGAGTATCACGGACATTCCTGCTCGGGCTGGCTTTGAACCGTGATCTTGACATCTCAGCCTCCTGAGTAGCTAGGATTACAGGTGTGAGCCACTGGTGCCTGGCTCTATTTAGGTTTTTGAGGAATTTCCAGACTGCTGTCCAGAGTGGCTGTAGTAGTTTACGTTTCCAATGACAATACAGTAGGGTTCCTTTTTGCCCATAGCCCTGCCAACATTTCTTGTTGTTTGCATTAACAATAGTGGCCATTGTTGGCAGTGAGAATCTCAGAGGTGTTTGGATTTGCATTTTCTTTATGGCCAGGCATGATGAGAATTTCCTTATGTGCTTCTTTGCCATTCTTAGCTTTTTTTCTTTTTTTTCTTTGATTTTCTTTTTTTATTGTGAAAATACTGTACAGAGGGGTTACAATTACATGGGCAAGATAATGAGTACATTTCTTATCAAGCATTGTAGCCTCTTC
>NW_012267581.1:10194-11654 GCF_000151885.1 Dipodomys ordii | reverse complement strand
GCTTTCTATTGATCTTGCTAGCTATGTTGTTTGCCATGCAGAAGCTCTGCAATTTCATGCAATCCCATTGGTCTAACCTTTCTTTGATTTCTTGTGTTTCTGGTTCTCTATTAAGAAAATTTCGGCCCTGTGCCAAGGAGACCTAGGGTTTCTCCTATTCCATCCTTTAATGTTTTCATAGTGTCTGCTTTGACTCCGAGGTCTTTGATCCATTTGGAGTGGATTCTGGTGCAGGGTGATAAATAAGTATCTGGCTTTAGTTTTCTACAGGTAGTTTTTGCCAGCACCATTTACTGAAGAGGCTGTCTTTCTTCCATTCTATTTTTTTAGCTCCCTTATCAAATATTAGATGGCTATAGGTCTGTAGGTTCATTTCTGGTCTTACCTCTTTTTCTGAGAAGTCTGTACCTAGTTCCTTTGCCCATTTAGTGATTGGTGTATTAGCGGAAGTGGGGGTTAGTATCTTGAGCTGCTTTGGTATATTTTGTACGTTAGGCCTTTCTCAGATATAATTCTGGCATAGATCTTCTCCTAGTTTGCTGGCTGACTTTCTAGTTTAGTAAATATATCTTTTGCTGTGCAGAAACTTTTTAGTGTGATATGATCCCATTTGTCAAGTCCCTTTCCATCTGCTGTGCTTCTGAGTCTGTTGTCAAAAGCTTCTGCCTGTGAATCTGACTTATTCTCTTCCCTGTGTCAGGCTGCTGCTTGGGCATTCTGGTATCATTAGCAGGAGAAGTCCTGCCATGTTCTGTACAAATGTTCTATCTGCTCTTCTGCCACCATCATATTCTTCTTGGGAATGTGCTGCTCAGGTTGGCCTTGATTTTTCTTTCTAATTCAGAGTCTAGTGAGCCAATGACTTCTCCAGTTCCTGCATTTAAAAAGTAGTGTAGTTTTAAAAAAAGCCTCCACTTAAGCTGCTGCTGTTCACCAACCTCTAAGCTCATCCTTTGATCAGTCTCAAAGGGAGTGGACCAGCAAGGAGAGGGACCTTAGGAATGAGAAACAGCCCTGAAGACCACCTGATTGGCCAGCTTCCAACCTCCTTGATCTCAAAGGAATATTCCTTTCAACTCCCGTTTTCATTGCCTGAGGTACCTCTCTAATGTTTATATAACTCTTACTAAAAATGTAAATCAAAACCCCAATTCAGTGGACAGTGGAGTTAAATAATTAGTTGAAATTTAATAATCTTACACATGTTTATAATCATAAAGCTGATAGCTCATTTGTAAAAACTAAGAAATGCATCATTGCTAATCTTCACATAACAATTTCTGTTTTTTTATTTGTTTTAATTTTTACTTACAATTCTTTTTCCTTTTTTTATTGTGAAAATACTGTACAGAGGGGTTACAATTACATGGGCAAGATAATAAGTACATTTCTTATCAAGCATTGTAGCCTCCTCCTTTGTTTCTCCTTCCCATCCCTTCCCATCCTCCCCCTATCCCCCA
>NW_012267581.1:6358-9280 GCF_000151885.1 Dipodomys ordii | reverse complement strand
TGGGCAGTTGTTTCTTTGAGGATTTGTTGCTGGGGGATTTCATGTTTTGAGTTCCAGGTATATTTTAGATATGAGACCCTTGTCTGTTGTATGGCAAGTGAAGATCTTCTCCCAATCCGTAGGCTTTCTGTTGATCTTGCTAGCTATGTCCTTTGCCATGCAGAAGTTCTGCAACTTCATGCAATCCCATTTGTCCAACCTTTCTTTGATTTGTTGTGTTTCCGGTCTCTATTAAGGAAATTTCTGCCTGTGCCCAGGAGACCTAGGGTTTCTTCTATTCCATCCTGTAATGTTTTCAGAGTGTGAGCTTTGACTTCTAGGTCTTTGATCCATTTGGAGTTGATTCTAGTGCAGGGTGATAGATAAGGATCTAGCTTTAGTTTTCTACAAGTAGTTAACCAATTTTGCCAGCACCATTTACTAAAGAGGCTGTCTTTCTTCCATTCTATTGTTTTTAATTCCCTTATCGAAGATTAGATGGCTATAGATCTGTAGGTTCATTTCTGGGTTTTCAATTCTATTCCATTGGTCCTGAGGTCTGTTCTTGTGCCAGTACCAATCTGTTTTGAATACTATGGCTTTATAGGAGAGTTTGAAATTTGGTATTGATGTTCCTCCAGCAGTATTCTTTCTGTTGAGGATCGTTTTTGCTATTCAGGGTCTTTTATTGTTTCCATATGAATTTTTGAATTGCTTCTTCTATTTCCTTGAAGAATGAGGTTGGAATTTTGATGGGTATCGCATTGAATTTGTAGATAGTCTTGGGAAGTATTGCCATTTTCACGATGTTGATCTTTCCAATCCATGAGCATGGGAGTTTTTGCCACTTTTAAGTTCTGATTTGATTTCCTTTTTCAAGTTTTTAAAGTTTTCATCATAGAGGTCCTTCACTTCTTTGGTTAATTAATTCCTAGGTATTTTATTTTTTGTGGGGCTGTTACAAATGGAGTTGCTTTCCTAATTTCTGCCACACTTTTCTCATTATTGGCATACAGAAAAGCCATTGATTTTTGAGGGTTAATTTTATAACCTGCTACTTTGCCAAAGTTTTGATTCAGCTTGAGTAATTTGGGAGTGGAGACTATGGGATTCTTTAAATACAAGTTTATGTCATCTGCAAAGAGGGAGAGTTTTACTTCTTCTTTCCCTATTTGGATCCACCTTATGTTTGCATCTTGTCTTATTGCTGTAGCTAGGCATTCTAATACTAGATTGAAGAGAAGTGGAGAGAGTTGACATCCTTGTCTCATTCCTGAGTGAAGAGGAAATGGCTTTAATTTTTCACCATTAAGCATAATGCTGGCTGTAGGTTTGTCATATACAGCCTTTATTGTTTTGAGGAATGTTCCATGGATTCCTAATTTTTCCAAGACCTTCATCATAAAGGGGTGTTGGATCTTGTCGAATGCTTTTTCTGCATCTATTGAGATAACCATGTGGCTCTTATCCTTGCTCCTCTTGATGTGATGAATTACATTAATTGATTTGTGTACATAGAACCAGCTTTGCATCCCTGAAATGAATCCTGTTTGATTGTGGTGTATGATTTTTTGGATGGATTGTTGAAGTCCATTGGCCAAAATTTTGTTGAGAAGTTTCACATCAATGTTCATCAAAGAAATGGGTCTATAATTCTCTTTCTTTGATGAGTCCCTGCCTGGTTTTGGGATGAGAGTTATGATGGCTGATAAGATTTGCTAAAGGTCTGTCAATATTGTTAATTTTTTTGAAGAACCAACTCTTTGTTTTGTTAATTCTTTCTATAGTTTTCTTGGATTCTAATTCATTTAATTCTGATTTAATTTTAATTATTTCTTTTCATCTACTGGATTGAGGTTTATCTTGCTGCTCTTTTTCAAGGAGGTTCAGATGTCTCATTAAATTGTTGGTTTCAGATCTCTCCAATTTGTTGATGTAGAAACTCAGAGCTATAAACTTGCCCCTGAGTACTGCCTTTTCTGTGTCCCAGAGGAGCTGGTAATTTGTGTGCTCATTTTTGTTGAATATCATGAAATTGCAGAGCTTCTCCATGGCAAAGGACATATCTAGCAAGATCAATAGAATGCCTGTGGATTGGGAAAAGATCCTCAGTAGCCATATAACGGACAAGGGTCTCATATCTAAAATATACCTGGAACTCAAAAAACTAGATCCCCCAACAACAAATCCTCAAAGAAACACCTGTCCAATAAATAAGTGGACTAAAGACTTAAAGAGAAACCTCTCTGAAGAGGAAAGAAGGATGGCCAATAGACACATGAAGAAATGCTCAACCTCCCTAGCCATAAAAGAAATGCAAATCAGGGCTGGGAAGGTGGCTCAGTGGTAGAACGCTTGCCTTGCCTGCATGAAGCCATGAGTTCGATGCTTCAGCACCATATCAGCAGAAAAAGCAGGAAGTGGCGCTGTGGCTGAAGTGCTAGAGCACTAGCTTTGAGCTGAAGAGCTAAGGGACAATTCCCAGGCCCAGACTTCAGGCCCTATGACTGGCAAAAAATAAAGAAAAAAAAGAAATGCAAATCAAAACAATATTGAGATTCCAACTAACTCCAGTTAGAATGGCTATAATCAAGAACTCTAATAACACAGATCCTGGAGGTGATGTGGCCAGAAGGAAACCCTACTGCATTGTTGGTGGGAGTGTAAACTTGTTCAACCACTTTGGAAAGCAGTATGGAGGTACCTCAAAAGACTCCACATAGCCGGGCGCTGGTGGCTCACGCCCGTAATCCCAGCTACTCAGGAGGCTGAGATCTGAGGATCGCGGTTCAAAGCCAGCCCGGGCAGGAGAGAATGTGAGTCTCCTATCTCCAATAACCAACAGAAATCCGGAAGCGGCACTGTAGCTCAAGTGGTAGAGCGCTCGCCTTGAGCTGAAGAGCTGAGGGAGAGCGCCCAGGCCCAGAGTTCAAGCCCCACGAC
>NW_012267581.1:0-5365 GCF_000151885.1 Dipodomys ordii | reverse complement strand
CAGATAAGTTGATGTTAGGGAAATTAACCCTAAGATATGTATTCAAATGTTTTTTTTCTTGCATTTGTTTTTAACATATTTATAAGATGATTTTTTGTTGTTTTGTATGTCTCACCACCACAGTATAACTCCTATTTTCACTGTATTTGATGTTGGTATAATTTGGGGAGGAGAAGGGAAAAAACAAATCGTTTAAATAGGGATACAGGTGTACCATCGCAACAATGAGATGTGCAAGTTGTGATGTCAAAAAATGAACTTTTGCACCTTTTGTGGTGGGGGGGTTGTGAGGTTTGGGGGGAAATGGGAAGGGATGGGAAGGGGAAACAAAGGAGACAACAATGCTTGAATAGAAATGTACTCATTACCTTGCTCACGTAACCGTAACCCCTATGGTATTTTCTCAATTAAAAAAAAGATTTGAAAAAAAAAGTTTGTAAGGAATGAAAATAGTCTGATAACTAGTACAGATTAATGAGCAAAATGTTTCCTTTGGCTGTGGAAACATCTTTGTTGGTTTGTCTGTTTATCTTGGTGGTGGCTATCAAACTCAGGCAAACAAGGCAAATTATCATCAGCCATATCTGGAATTATATTGTCTTCCAAGTAGTCTATTAACCTTTTTTTGGTGTTGATCCTGGGGCTTGAACTCAGAGCCTAGGCATTGTCTCTAAACTTTTTCTCTTTAAGGCTACTGCTTTACCTCTTGAACCACACTTATAATTCTAGCCTTTTCTGAGTAGTTGATTAGGGATAAGAGTCTCATGGAGTTTTCTGTCCAGGCTGGCTTTAAGCTGCCATCCTCATATCTCTGTCTCCTAGAAGCAAATCAGAGAATCTAATCTTTAATTAACCAGCAAAAAAGCCAAACTGAAGATGTATCCAAAGTAATAGAGTCAGCCTGGGTAGATACCATTAATGGAATGCAAGCTCCAGTATACACATACATGTAAGCACACACACATGCATATACACACATACACATATGAACGTATGATCCTACTCTCAATCCCCCAAGATGAAAAGAAAGATAAAAATAATAAATCAGGATATGGGCAAAATAATTACTTTAAATAGTTTCCAAACGAGCATGGCTGGATTATGGCTTAGGTGGTAGAATGCTTTCCTAACACACACCAGGACCTGAGTTGCCCAGTGTTGTTCAAACCAAATTAAATCAACAAACACACACCAAAAACCAAAAGGGAGGCATGAAAGATTCCTTTCTCTGGGCTTCCCTCTCTTGGGGCCACAATAAGACACAAAGAGGTGAATGTACATTCATAAAACTGGTGTACAAACATGCACAACCACATACTGGCAAAATCCACATCCAGTAATCTGTTCCCAGGAAGGCGGTAGTAGGCCTACTTACATTGAAACTTGGGCATCTTGGATGGCCCCAGAACTTGGGCCTATTGGGAGGGACCAGTCTGTGAGGTAAAGAAGAAGCCACCAGTCATAGCTTCCCTGTATCAGGAGAAGTATTGTTTGGGGAGGGAAACAGCATCTCTACTTCTAGGCCAACAACCCTGAGCTACACAGGCCATGGCCGGGTAGGTTTGTAAAATTGTCTCCAAGACCTGGCCTTCTGCCATTGTGTCCAGTACAGCACACTTACAGGTTAATATAGCACCATGCACATGTATTTGTGTGAACACACAACCCTTCACCCGATATGGTTCCCACAGTGTGAGAGTGGGAGGGGACCCCCTTACCTGGAAACAAGTGGATCTGTGAATGGTACTTGTACCTGGGCCAACTTGGAAGATGGGAAGGTTTGCAGGAAGGAGGTTTGCAAGATGAACAAAAACAGGCCACTAGGTATAATCTCCCTTTGGAAGGGGAACCACTGGATGAGAAGGTTAGCAGCATCCCCAGTTTCAGGACAATAATCCTGGGCTACATAGGCCAAGGCTTTGTGAGGACAAAGAACAGTCTCAAAGGTCTGGTCTTCCTTCTGTCCAATTAGACAATGCCTTCTCTATTCCTGCATTTAAAGGTGAGAAAGAGGGTGTTTTTTTTTTTTTATAAAGCCTTCAACTCAAGCTGTTCCTATTCCTAAACCTGAAGGCTCATCATTTGATTAGTCTCAAAGGGAGGGGACCAGTCAAGGAGAGGGACCTTAGGAATGAGAAACAGCCCTGGCCTCCTGAGGACCCACCTGATCGGCCAGCTTCAAACCACCTTGCTCTCAAGGGAATATTCCTTTCTACTCCCCTTTTCATTGCCTGAGGTACCTCTCTAATGTTTATATAACTCACCCTGATTTAAAATATAGATCAACACCCCAATTTAGTTGACAGTGAAGTTAAGTTAAATAATTAGTTGGAAAACTAAGAAATGCATTGTTGCTGAAGTAGTTATCAAATAGTAATTTCTCTTCTACCAGAGTGGCTAATTTTCTAGATGAAAGATAGTAAGGAATAAGAGAAAATTGTCTTATAATGACTACACATTAATCAACAAAAAAATTCCTCTAGCTATGGAAGCATCTTGTTTGTCTGTTTATCTTGGTGGTAGTTATCAAACACAGAGTCTCTGGCAAATTAGGCAAACTGTCACTAACCATATGTGGGCACTTATTTGTCTACTATGCAGGTTTTAAAAAATTTTGTGCTGATTCTGGGGCTTGACTCAGAGTGTGGGTATTATCTCTGACATTTTTAGATCAAGGCTGGTACTCTACCACATGAGCCACAGGTCTACTGCCAACTTTTTGGTTGTTAATTAGAGATAAGCCTTACACTTTCTTTCCTTGGGCTGGCTTCATAGATCTCAGATCTCACCATGTGATATATATATATATATATATACATACATACATACATACATATGGTATACATCACATCTGAGATGAAGATTTGTTATAGTAAAGCATAGTAACCTAGAGAGTCTGTTATTAAAACTGAATAAACAAAATAAGGCAACAGAGTAGAGAACTGAGGAACAAACATGTGTGCGAACCTGAGATCTGAAACTAGACCACACAATGAACAGACAGTAAGGTAGCTAGCTATCTATATGAATAAGTTACAAAATAGAGCTTGATATAAAGCTTTTCCAAACAATTCCCAAAACCCAATAAAGAGGCAAAGTTAGAAAGCAAAATGTATGCGCTTTTAAAAGGAAATGAGAGTGTATTTTAAGTATAAAGATGTATTTTCCAAAGTAAATGGATACAGGAAATCAATAGATATATAGGAAAAGATCAGTAAATACATCTACATTACAACAACATAAAGTCTTTTGTTCAGTCACTGGTGCCAAGAAAAAGTAGAAAGTCATGCTCTCCTAAAGCTGAAGACATTCACACGGTATGTATCACAGTGCAGTATTACAATCAAGAAGATGACAAATAGGTTATCATGAAATTGCATCAAATGTCTGAGCAGGCAGTTGACAAAAAGGCATATGTGATGGGAAAATAAATGTAAAAAATCATGATCTATAAAGTGATACCACACCTGTCAGACTAGCAAAAGTTAAAAATGTAACCAACAATACCAAATGACAAGAGAAGGGGATGTATAAGGATATAGATATGGATACAAACTATATCCATATGCCAGCTGCATGTTGAGGAGCAAATGTAATCAACAACAGTGGCTCAAAATCATGAAAGTTGCTTATCTGTCACATATTGCATATATAATATGTAGTATAATCGTTATTTGTGATGCTTTTTAGTACATTGGGATATTTCAGAAGAAAGAAGAAAAGGGGTAAGAAGCCTTAAGGACCTTCATTTGTGAAATAACTTCAAGTACACCATTACTACTTGAGAATTTTTTCTCTTTATGTTTGAGGAAAGTAGCCCCTGCTGGCCTCAAGCTCATGATCTTCCTATCTCAGCCTCTTAAGTGTTAAGATTATCGGCACAAATTACCATGTACCTTTTAAAAAATTTGAGCCCTAAAGTCTCTTAAGGGAGAAAGACGAAACAAAAACAAAGACAAAATAGCCATTCCAAAAGGTCCTCAGTGTCTTGTGATGCTAGAGATGAAACCAACATATGCAGACTAACCTGAACATCTTTGTGTCTATTTATACTTTGAACTTAAGACCCACCATGTCCCTGAGCTTTTGTGCTCAAGACTTGTGCTCTACCTCTTGAGCCACAGCTCCACTTTTGCTTTCAGCTGGTTAACTGGAGATAAAGTTTTTCCTGCTCAGCCTCTCTTTGACCTGTGATCCTCAGATCTTAGTCTCCTGAGTGGCAGGCCAGGAAGCACGGCTGATCCTCATCTGCTCCTGGCCTGCAACTTCCATAGTGTTTGTAATTGATCACTCTTTGCCTCCCAGTAGGAAAAAGACTGTTGCACACATCTGGTTATTTTTAAACAAACATAACTTTTGAGAACTAAAAGCAGCTAAAAGGAGCATATTCAGAATGATGTAACAGCAGATTCCTAAATGTTTTAAAGAAAATTGGGGGAGGAGTAAAAAGTCAAACTGCTTCTGGATAAATCAACTAGGAGTTAATTTAGTTGATTTCATGAACAGTGGTAAAATAAGGATTTTTTTTTTTTGGAACATGAGAGTATAATATAAACTCCAGTGTTTGGAGTTGAGCAATTACTATTGAAGCAACCTAAGAACATTTAATCATTACTCCTTCATGAAATCTTTTGTCAGATCTTACTGAATCTAGTGATGATTACAAAAATAAAAATTATGTAACCGTTACATCTGAAAATCTAAATTACCCCAGTTGTTTAAGGGGTTAAAAAAAAGCCAATATGATAGTGTTCAATAGTCACTAAGTATTTAAATAGAGCTATTTATACTCATTTGAAATGCCAGAATCAAGATTGAGCAATCAAAGAGAATACTCATGGCTCACACCTATAATCCTAGCTACTCAGGAGGCTGCAATCTAAAGATTGAAGTTCAAAATCAGCCCTAACAGGAATGTCTGAGAGACTCTTATCTTCAATCAACTATCAATAAACAGGAAGTAAAGCTATGGCTCTAGTTGTAGAGTGCCAACCTTGAGCAAACAATCTGATAATTCAGGAGCCTCCCACATGACTTGTCCCACCCACAACCTCCTGAGCCCACTGGCTAGAGGTTGGATTCCTCCAGTGGGAAAGGTTGCAATGAGGTCTTTCTTTATATTGTTTAAATGTACTATGTGATTTTTTTTTTGTTTCCTTTGTATGTTCTTCCCCCTATGATTTATCCCCTGTTGTCACTATACTTGATTTTAGTACCCTCATCTTGTTTATACATTTGTCTAATTCGGGAGGGGAAGGGGAAAGACAAAATGCTGAAACAAGGACACAGGATGACCCATTTCAACAATGATGCCCCCAAGACAGTGTATTGGAAATGAATT
Source organism: Dipodomys ordii (assembly GCF_000151885.1). Classification (NCBI taxonomy): domain Eukaryota; kingdom Metazoa; phylum Chordata; class Mammalia; order Rodentia; family Heteromyidae; genus Dipodomys; species Dipodomys ordii. The sequence continues at coordinate 24 of NW_012267581.1, read as the reverse complement.
TTACAACTTCGGGCAGGGGTGGAG
>NW_012267580.1:409837-420854 GCF_000151885.1 Dipodomys ordii | reverse complement strand
GCCGCGGCGGAGGCCGGTGCGGTGGCGCCCCCCTTGGGGGAGGCCAGGGTGGATTTGGATGAGGAGTTGGCGGCGGCGATGGCGGCGGAGGAGGCCGAAGTCCAGGCGGTGGTGGCGGCGGCGGCGGTGGCGGCGGCCGATGCGGGGGTGGGGCCGGACGAGGACAACGAGGGGAACCCAGACTTTCCCATGGCCTCTCTGTACGTGGGCGACCTGCACCCCGAGGTGACCGAGGCGATGCTGTACGAGAAGTTCAGCCCGGCCGGGCCCATCCTGTCCATCCGCATTTGCAGGGACAAGATCACCCGCCGCTCCCTGGGCTACGCCTATGTCAACTACCAGCAGCCGGTGGACGCCAAGCGGGCCCTGGAGACCCTCAACTTCGACGTCATCAAAGGCAGGCCGGTGCGCATCATGTGGTCCCAGCGGGACCCCTCGCTCCGCAAGAGCGGGGTGGGCAACGTCTTCATCAAGAACCTGGGCAAGACCATCGACAACAAGGCGCTCTACAACATCTTCTCAGCCTTCGGCAACATCCTGTCCTGCAAGGTGGCCTGCGACGAGAAGGGCCCCAAGGGCTACGGGTTCGTGCACTTCCAGAAGCAGGAGTCGGCCGACCGCGCCATCGATGCCATGAATGGCATCTTCCTCAACTACCGCAAGATCTTCGTGGGCCGCTTCAAGTCGCATAGAGAGAGAGAGGCCGAGAGGGGCGCCTGGGCCAGGCAGTCCACCAGCGCTGACGTCAGGGATTTCGAGGATGACACCGACGAGGAGGCCACCTTTCGATGAAGATATCCCAGGAGCCACCCAGTAGAGCCGAGCCCTGGCTCCCACCCGGTTTACAATCCCCCCGCCCCCCCCCGCACCTCCCCCCAACCCACCAGCAGTGTATTGTATGGAGAGTGCAGGTCTCTCTCTGCCACCCCATTCCCCTTCCTTCCCTCTCTTTCCCTTTGCCTTCGCCTTTGCCTCCCCGCCCACCCCCCAGTCCCTTCTCCCCTTACCCCCTGTCCCTCTTGCCTGGCTTTCTCCCCCTCCCTCCTTGCCCTCCCTCCTTTCATTCATTCATTCCCTCCCTCCTGACCCCCTTCCTTGCTTCCTTGCTTCCTCCCTTCCCTCTCTCCCTCCCCTTTCGTTTCCCTCTACCCCCACTCCCTAACTTCTCCCTCCCCTCCTCTTTCTGTCCTGCCCTCCTCTCCCTACCCCACCCCCACCCTCACTCCCACCCCTACCCCTACCAAGGGAGTTGTGATTAATACTACTAATCTGTGCCATTTGATAGGTGAAGGCTGCTTCTTGCCCTGTGGTTTGCTTTGCTTTGGAAAGGCATTTTCTTGCTCTGTTTACTGCACAGGAGATAGATACCATTTCATGGCAGAGCTCTCAGAAAGAAGAAGGCAATCAGAGGAGGGGAAACCCCCAGAGTGTAGTTGCTCCCCATGATCCTGCTACCCAGAGAACCACTTTTGACCTTTTTTGGTGTGCTTAAACATTTGGCCAGCTCTCTCCTCTCTGCCCCCCTCTGGCCCCACCCCTGTGCCCAACCCCTCCTCACCTGCCCTGTTAACATGCTGTAGTAGAGTGGTTCATGTATGTGGTGTTTCTTAACCTGCTTTTTCAGCAACTAAAACCAAACAGAAATCAACCCACTGAACTTCTTTCCATGTTCTTCAACAGGCTTTCCAACCAACCAACCAACAGTCATCTTCAGTGCCTGCAGAGTGCTCCTGTGCATCCATGGACCTTAACGTTTCTGTAACCATTCCACACTGTTGGACATTCAGGTGGTGCCTAGTTCTTTCCCTGTGTTTAAAACCAACACTGTGTGCTCTGATGAGTGAATTCTTCCTTGTCAAGCCAAATCTTTGCTAGCATTCTGGATGGTCTGCTTAACGGTGGACTTGCAGGATCCACATGCAGACCTTTCAAAGACTTCCTGTGTGTTGCCAAAAGGCCCCTTCCTAAGCATTGTACTGATTTGCACTTGTGCCAGCCAGCGCAGCTAGTAAAACGAGTATGCCCCTTTCCTCTGTATAGTCTCCTTCCTGGTCCACTGTAATCAGTGTGTATGTGTGTCTTTGTGTGTGTGCGTGGGCATGTGTGTGCGTGCGTGTGTGTGCGTGCATATGTGCGCATGCCTGTACTCGTGTGTGTGTGTGTGTGTGTGTGAGTGTGTGTGTGTGTGTGTGTCTTGGCCAGAGCTTGATGGGCTGCAGTTGGTATTTCGCTGTCCTTGATTGTTTCTCTGGAATTGAACGTTGTTAATCACACCTTTCCTCAGCTGCCCCTTCCTGTCTTTTTTCTTGTTGTCGGAAAAATAATTCAGCTTTTTGCAGGAAAACTGTTACAAAGCAGTCAAGTTAACAGAAGAAAATTAGTGCCATCAGCTATCAATCCTAATGACTACTCATTCTTTCCAGAATCTTGTTCATGTGTATGTGCTGTGTATTTTCAACAAAAAACTACCTGAAATGTTTTTCCTGTTGCTTCAGTATTTTTCTTATGCATATGTCATATATGGATATTATAATGTACATACTGTTTTTATATCTGCTTTTCAACATATTAAGGTGTGTGTATGTTATTTATATACACATACTCTTGAACTTCATTCCCTCTCATTAAAGATACTTTTAAAATATTTTCTCTGGCCACAAATATTCAATTGACTACATGGTTATACTGATAGATGTATGAATGGATGTACATATATATTCATGCCTATGTCTGTGTGTTTGTGTGTGTGTGTGTTTTGTATGCTTAAGTTCTTCATCATTGTTGAACATCTTGGTTGTTATTGGGTATATTTTCAAACTCAAATCTACCAATATGTTCATGTGCATTAACCATCAGGACATTCAAGATCATTTCCTGAACAATCGGTGCTGAAATGAAATTTGAAGTATCCAAAGAATGTGAGCTTTTGGGGACTTTGGGGGAAGGATTTGATTACTAATTGATCATCCATAAAGTTAAGTCCACCTTTATAAGGTTTACCAGAATTGTGTGAGGACTTAGATACTTGAATGACTTCCTGCACTTGCTACCAAAATCATTTTGCAATTTGCCAATTCTAAGGAAATTTTGTGATTTCATTTATTTTGAACATTTATCTTTATAGAAAAACTGTACATGAGTATAATAGAAATGTTTTGAATTGTTAATGTAAAAATATTAGAATCCTATAATTATTCCAAAAAGCTTTACTTTACAATATAATTTTAATAAATAGATATCTACACATTTATATTTATAATATAATATGCATTGTTTCATTGGAGGACAATTTTGCTATAATAGTTCCTTAGGAACTACCTTTGTAAATCTTTAAATATTCTCCTGTAGTTCTGTTGTTATATGATATTCCATCACAGGGATGACATATAATTTCTAAAGCCAGACTCTCTTTGAGTTTGTATAAATTGATTTCTAGTTTTTCCTTACAAGATCAGTTTTATAATGAAAATCTTTGTGAATGTCTAGGAATGTTTTATTTTTTTCTTTCCTTTTTAGTGGAATTTAAAGTTATAGATACAGACATAAAATGTTCTTGATCTGTTTTCAAATGTTTCTCCTTTAAAGTTTACATGATAATAGTGTACAGTGTTTTACATAAGTGTATAAGAGTTTACATAGCACTAATCATCTTGAATTGGTTCAAGTGTTTTTCAAATTCAGTAAAATTGAACTATTTTTTACATTTTTGTGTCAGTCCTGGGGCTTGAGCTCACTATCTCTGACCTTTTTGAGCCATAGCTTCACTTCTGACTTTTTTGGTGGTTAATTGAACTTAAGAGCCTTTGAGACATCCCTGCCTGGGCTGACTCTGAACCTCAGTCCTTTGATTTCAGCCTCCTCAGTAGCTAGGACTACAGGTGTGAACCACTAGAGCCTGGATGACTGTTACATTTTTATTATTATTTTTATAAGTGCATGTTAGGAACATAGTATATTGAAGCCTGTAATCCGAGGTAATCAGGAGACTGAGAATAGGAAGATTTAAAGACAGCTGTGGTGGAAAAGTGTAGGAGAGTTCATCTCCAATTAACCAGCAAAAATCCAGACTGGAAGGCATGACTCAGTAAAGCCCCAGTTTTCAGCAAGTAAGATCAGCTACCTGGAGGCTCTGAGTTAAAGCCACAGTATCAGCACACACACATGCACAAACACACACACACACACACACACACAAATACAACCTGAAGCTAGCATATTGATTATTATTTTCTCTATACATTTTTATTATAAATTAGAATTTCAAGTTGGGCATCAGAGGCTCATGCCTGTAATGTTAGCTACTCAGGAGGCTGAGATCTGAGGATCATGGTTTGAAGCCAGCCTGGGTAGGAAAAGTCTGTGAGACTCTTATCACCAATAAACTACTCAGAAAAAGCTGGATGTGGTACTGTGGCTCAAGTGGTAGAGTTCTATACTTAAGCACAGAGAGGCTCAGTGACAGAGCACAGGCTCTGAGTTCAAGCCCCAGGAGCGGCAAAAAAAGTAATAGAATATAATTAATCTATTTTTCATAATTTGTTTTTCAATATATTGTAAACATATGTGAAGTATCTATGGGTATTCAATTTTCTCTTGAAAATTACCATTATTGAATAAGGTTGGAGTTTTTTTTAGGAGTTTCCTCCTTTTGGATTTGAAAGTGGCACTTAAGATTTTGCCATTAATCTTAAATCTATAGTGAACAATTTTATAGTTTAATTATCCCTCCCTGCCCAGGGAAAAATATTTAATATTCCTTTGTCTACAACAAGGTAGTATCAGAAAAATTGATGTAAAAATCTTTAGAAACCACTCACAATTAAAAAAAAATTTACAAACCTAAAGCTAATAAAATGAAGCATTTGCCTTTGTAATAGGCTAGCTTACACAGTATTGTAATGAAGACCCTCTTTTTAACTCAAGGCAGCTTTGACAATTTGGCAAAGGATGAAATACCAAGAAGCTTTTTGTTACTAGGATTTATTTTTGTAGGATATGGATCACTGTTATTCATAGAGATATCTGAATCTGTATTTATCATTATTTGTTCAGCCTGTCCTATAAAGGGTTCAGAGGTTATTACCTCCCATGCATCAAAATGGAGGGCTATTTATATGACACAAAAGATCCATTTTAAGATGGGTGGGGTGGGGCACAAGTATAATCCCAGCTCTCAGAAGGCTGAAGCAAGAGAATCTTGAGTTTGGGGATAGGGTGGGCCTTCTGGAAAGATTGACTATCTATTAAAAACAATCTAAAACCAGCCAGACACTGGTGGCTCCTGCCTATAATCCTGGCTGCTCAGGAGGCTGAGATCTGAGGATTGCAGTTTGAAGTCAGCCCCGGTATGAAAGTCCATGAGAGTCTTATCTCTAACCACCAGAAAACTGAAAGTAGAGTTGTATCTCAAAGTGGCAGAGTGCTAGCCTTGAGCAAAAAAACTCAGGGACAGTGCATAGGCCCTGAGTTCAAGGGTTTTTAGCCTTTTTGTTAAAACCCTAAAACCAAAACCAAAACAACAAATCAAAAACAAAGGCTTCATGCTCAGCACTACGAGAAATTTGGCCTCAGATTTGATCTGATTCAGATTAAGAGCTCTCTTATCCTTACAAAAAGAATAATCAAAATAATTGTATAAAAAACAGCTAGATTTGTGTAAAACATATAAGTCAATTCATGATCTAGTATATCATAATACCTAGTTTTCCAATCTATGGACATGGGCTATCTTTCCTTTTATTTAAATCTTCTTTCAACAATGTCTTGTAGCTTTCACAGCAGTAGTTTACATATATTATTTTAAAGCTTTAAAGTATTTAATTCTTTATGGTGCTATTGTAAATCAAATTGATTGCTTAATTTCATATTTTCCTGTTGGTACAGTGTAGAAATATATTTTGCATATTGGTATTATAGTTTGAAATATTTTTGTCTCATGCATTAGTGCTAACAGAGTTCCCTAGCATTTTATATATAAAACATTACATCATTACAAGCTAAAGTAATCAGTAAGGTACTCTCATAAAAAAGACAGGTATGTGAGGCTCCAGTGGCTAATACCTGTAATCCTAACTACTTACAAGGCTGAAATCTGATGATCCTGATTTGAAGTTGGCCCAGGCAGGAAAGTAAGTTAACCACCAAAAAGCCAGAAGTAGAGCTGAGGCTCAAGTGGTAGAATGCTGGCCATGAGCAAAAAGTTCAAGGACAGCACTAGGTCCTGAGTTCAAGCTCCAGAACTGGCCCATGTGCTCACACACACGAAAAAGACAAGCATGTATATCAGTGGGACAGACTAGAAACTAGAAATAAACCCAGGCACATATACTCAACTAATCTTCAATAAAAGTACAATGAATACACAACAGAGAAAGGATATTCTCTTTAAAGAAGCTGTTGGAAAAACTATCCCCCTCTTGTCCCCCCCATTGGATTCTTCCAGGTATGATGGTTGATGCACATTGTTAGGTTTTAATTAGGTTTAAGAAACAACCACGTGATCTTCAGGGGGGAAAAGTTTATTCCTGAACTGCTGACCTTGTGCACGGTTGAGGTGTGTGCCGAAGTGTGTGGGGGGGCACCTGGCTGCATTGGGGTTAATGTAGAGAGGGAGGCCGGGAGAAGATGTAGCCACAGAGGATGCGGATGTGACCTCAGCATCTGGGAACCTCTCACCGTCCAGAGGAGGCTTGATCGGGGTCATCCAGGATGTAACCTCAGAGAAAAGGAAGATAACTGGCATAGGTGGTCCAGTCACCTAGGTAACACAGGTGCTGGATGGAGACTTCTTATATGGAAAACAAGGGGGAGGAGGAAGCCTACATGCAGATTGGCACAGGGAGAAGTGGCCATTTCCCTGGGCAAATCTAACATTCTGGCCTTTTGATGATTAAGAAAAAGGGCACAGACAGACTATGGCTACATCCTGCTGGCAAGGGGCCTCACATTAAGGAGTAGGAGGCAGAGGTGGTGTCTGGTCCAGTCTGGGAGAAGGCAGCAGTGACTGAACCTTGGTGGATGAAATATGAAAGAAATCTTCCAAGGCAGGGGCTGAACAATAAGAAAAAATATTAGAAAGCACACAAATGACAAAAAGAAAGGTTCAGGGCAGAAAATTAAAGATTGGATGATTTGACTAGTTTACCTAGTTCCTATCTCCTGTTTTCCAGGTGGTCCTGGAGTTGGTGGAAAATGTGCCTAGCTACTTCTGACATTGGGCAGCTGGGTAAGGGAGAGCATGGTAGACTGCTTAAGAAAATAGTTAATGAGCAGTCAGGGCTGGGAAGGTGGCTCAGTGGTAAAGTGCTTGCCTTGCATGCAAGAGGCCCTGGGTTTTGATTCCCCAGCACCACATAAGCAAAAAAAAAAAAAAGCCGGAAGTGGCACTGTGGCTCAAGTGGTAGAGTGCTAGCCTTGAGCTGAAGAGCTGAGGGACAGTGCCCAGGCCCAGAGTTCAGGCCCCACGTCTGGACCCCCCCCTCCCAAAAAAAAAGAATAAGCAGTGAGAAGCTGGGGCTGGATTGGAGATGTTAAGGGCCTGATGGGAGGCTTTGGTAGATGTCTGGATTATGGAGTATGTATAGGAGACCCAGGAAGCTGCCAAGGCTAACTGTCCTGAGTCTAAGACTCATTTTGAACAATAGGCATACTCATTAACTATTTTCTTTTGATCTCCTGGCTCTGGTTAATTTTGAAAGGGCTTGTACAATGTGACTCCATTTACGATGTGACATCATCTCCTCCTACTCCTCTCCATGATTGTTTGTTGTCAGAACTGGCCTGGTCCTAGGGATCTAGGTGCTTGTTGCTGGGATGGCTTGTCCCAGTTTGCATTTCTTGTCAGTCATGGGGTTTGAACTCAAGGCCTGGGAACTGTCCCTGAGGACTTCTCAAGGCTAGTGTTCTACCACTTTGAGCCACAATGCCACTTCCAGCATTTGGCCAGCTAATTAGAAATAGGAGTTTCTTGAGCCATGGTTCCATCCTGGCTCTTTGCTGATTAGTTGGGAGATGAAGTCTCCGAGGGATTTTTCTGCCTGAACTAGCTTTGAACTGGAATCCTCAGATCAAACGAGTCTTTGCCACAAAACCCTTTTTATTTCCAATTGAAGCAACAAGGAGACCAATAGAAATAATCATTAGAGCTTATCTGTACCTTGTCAAGAAGGACCAAAAAATACTTGCCAGAGTTATTCTTCTGGAGGTCTGGCTAAATACTGCAGAGGGTGAAATTTGCAATCTGCAATGGCAGAACTCAGTAGACGATATGAGTTTTCAAAAAGTAACTGATTAACTGAATATAGCATTTTAGGATGCTAGTTAAGATTGAAATCATCGTCAGCTCTGTATACTTGGAAATGCATGTTAAAAACTTGCACACACACACACACACACACACACACATGCACATAGGTTTTAAATCACGCAAAAATGAATATCTGCCATAGACTCTTTTGGAATTCCAACAAAAAAATGAAATATTTTGGCCAATATGATAGAACCACATGATCAGTGTTAGAAAACTTTAAAAAACACATTTGCCAACAAACTTAATTTTACACGGATAACCAAGGCCTAGATAGCTAAGGCATATTAGCATACATACAAATTCACTTTAAACACCTGACTTGGATAAGTGGGGAAGCATAAAAACCCACTGCGTGGCCAGGATGGCAGAAAACAAGTTGGGATGTTAAGACTTAGAGTTTTATAAAGTAAGCAAGCAAGCACATGAGAGAGGGAGAGAGGGAAAGAGAGAGAGGAAGTGAGGAAAAGGGAGAAAGAGGGAGAGAGAGGAAAAGTGAGATGGCTGGGAGGCCATGAGTAAAGATGAGTGGGTGGGGATGGGCTGCCCAGGTGCCAGGGTGGTAGGGAAAGTTATACAAGATTGGAAGGGGGAATGATAAGTGCAGAAGGTAAGGAATGTCTGGAGATTGAACTCCTACAAGATAAGTAAAATTTCTAGAGATAGCTGGAAGGCTTATGAGACAAGAGACAGACAAAAGAACAGGTCTGAAGTACAGAACTTCTGGCCATTTACCATTGCAACAGCAGAAATTGTCCAAATCTCTGGGAATATTATAATTAAAACTTCTGTCTTGGGGCCATTGAGACTGATTATCTAGTTTATACTTGGGGCATGCCTTTTTTTGTTGTTGTTGGTCATGGGGCTTGAACTCTGGGCTTGGGCACTATCCCTGCACTCTTCAGCTCAAGATAAGTGCTCTACCGCTTGAGCCACAGCACCACTTCCGGTTTTCTGGTGGTTAATTGGAGATAAGAGTCTCACGGACTTTTCTGCCCGGGCTGGCTTTGAATCTTGATCCTCAGATCTCAGCCTCCTGAGTAGCTAGGATTACAGGCATGAGCCATCAGCACCCAGCCTTTGGCCATGCCTTATTGCAATAGAAAATAAGGTACTTTGGCTTTATAGAGTCCTTAAGGAAAAGTACATCTAGAGAGGTAGGAGGCATCCCAAGGGAGTGTCTCAACTGAAGTGTGCCAGGCAGCACACCATTGGAAGCATGGGAGGTAGTCTGGTGACTGAAGAGGTTACCAGATGGAAGGCATCCCTATCCACCCCCATCTCTTTAGAGCAAGGGTCAAACTTCTGAGTCCAGCATCCCTGATCCAGAGAATGACCAGCCCAGCCTAGGACGTAGGAGCCCTTTGGCATGGAGAGAGAGATAGGAGACATGAGAGGATAGAAGAGAGAGGGAGAGAGAAAGAGAGGGAGAGAGCTCACCAGAGGGCCCTTAGAGTAGCACACTGAGCAGCAGTAGGGAAGTGGTATGTGGGTGCAAGAACCAGAAATGACAAAGGCAGAAAGTCCAGCATGGAGTTCCTATAGCAGTTCGGTCCATGAAAAAAGGGGTGGTCAGGAAGGGAATTGGCCCTCAGCAAAAGAAAAGTGGAGGGAATTCTGCCATTCCTAACTCAAAGCCCTTCCTGAGTTTTCAGCACCATTATGTTAGGTTCTATTTTTTTTATTGTGAAAATACCGCAACAAAGGGATATCTTATAAATATGTTAGAAACAATCACAAGAAAGAAAAAAGCATTTGAGTCCTTGTCTTGGGGTTCATTTCGCCTAACATCAACTTATCTGACCATTTCTGCTTGCCTCAGACATATACTTGATATTGAAAATAAGGGAAACCATGGGACCTAAGTTTCTTTGGGCCTGGCTGACTTCACTTAATATAATTTTTTCCAAGTCTTTCCATTTCCTAACAAATGGGGCAATGTCATTCTTTCTGTTGGAGGCTTAGAATTCCATTGTGTATATATACCACATTTTCTTGATCCATTCATCTACTGAGGAGCATCTGGGTTGGTTCCATATATTAGCTATGGTAAATAATGCTGCAATAAACATAGTTGTGCTGGTAGCTTTAGTATGGTCTTGTTTATGATCATTTGGGTAAATGCCTAAAAGTGGGATTTCTGGGTCATAGGGGAATTCTTTGTGGAGGCTTTTGAGGAACCTCCATACTACTTTCCAAAGTAGTGTTACATTCCCACCAATAATGCAGTAGGGTTCCCTTCTGTCCACATCCCCTCCAGCATCTGTTGATATTAGAGTTATTGATTATAGCCATTCTAACTGGGGTGATGTGGTATCTCAATGTTGTTTTGATTTGCATTTCTTTTATGGCTAAGGAGGTTGAGCATTTCTTCATATGTCTATTGGCCATCCTTCTTTCTTCTTCAGAGAAGTTTCTCTTTAAGTCTTTAGTCCACTTATTTATGGGGCAGTTGTTTCTTTGAGGATTTGTTTTTGGGGGATTTAATTTTTTTAGTTCTAGGTATATTTTAGATAAGAGACCCTTGTCCATTGTATGGCTAGTGAAGATCTTCTCCCAGTCCGTGGGCTTTCTATTGATCTTGCTAACTATGTCCTTTGCCATGCAGTAGCTCTGCAACTTCATGAAATACATTTGTCCAACCTTTCTTTGATTTGTTGTGTTTCTGGGTCTCTATTAAGAAAATTTCGGCCTGTGCCAAGGAGACCTAGG
>NW_012267580.1:407268-409787 GCF_000151885.1 Dipodomys ordii | reverse complement strand
CATTTGTCCAACCTTTCTTTGATTTGTTGTGTTTCTGGGTCTCTATTAAGAAAATTTCGGCCTGTGCCAAGGAGACCTAGGGTTTCTCCTATTCCTTCCTGTAATGTTTTCAGAGTGTCTGCTTTGACCCCAAGGTCTTTGATCCATTTGGAGTTGATTCTGGTGCAGGGTGATATATAAGGATCTAGCTTTAGTTTTCATCAAGTGATTAACCAATTTTGCCAGCACCATTTACTGAAGAGGCTTTCTTCCATTCTATTTTTTTTTAGCTCCCTTATCAAAGAATAGATGGCTATAGGTCTGTAGGTTCATTTCTGTGTTTTCAGTTCTATTCCATTGGTCCTGAGGTCTGTTCTTGTGCCAGTACCAAGCTGTTCTGATTACTATGGCTTTTTAGTAAAGTTTGAAATTTGGTATTGATATTCCAGCACTGTTCTTTTTGTTAAGGATCGTTTTTGCTACTCGGGGTCTTTTATTTTTCCACATGAATTTTTGGATTGCCTTTTCTATTTCCTTGAAGAATGAGGTTGGAATATTGATAGGTATTGCATTGAATTTGTAGGTAGACTTGGGACGTATTGCCATTTTCACGATGTTGATCCTTCCAATCCAGGAGCCTGGGAGGTCTTGCCACTTTCTAAGTTCTGTTTTGATTTCCTTTTTCAGATTTTTAAAGTTTTCATCATAGAGATCCTTCACTTCTTTGGTTAAGTGAATTCCTAGGTATTTTATTTTTTGTGGGGCTATAATGAATGGAGTTGCTTTCCTGATTTCAGCCACATTTTTGTCATTGTTGGCATACAGAAAAGCCATTGATTTTTGAGGGTTAATTTTATACCCTGCTACTTTGCCAAAGTTTTGAATCAGCTTGAGTAATTTGGGAGTGAAGTCCATGGGATTCTTTAAATACAAGATCATGTCATCTGCAAAGAGGGAGAGTTTTACATTATGTTAGGTTTTAATTAGTTTTAGGAAACTATCACATGGTCTTCAGATGGAAAAAGAAAGTTCATTCCAAGCTGCTGGCCTTGCAGGTGGTTGGGGTGTGCACAGAAGTGGGGGCCCCTGGCCAGATTGGGATTAATATAGGGAAGGGGCAGGAAGAAGGTGGGACTACGGAGATGTGGATAGACCACAGCATCAGGGATCCTCCCACAGTCTAAAGGAGGACAGTACAGGATGTTGCCTCAGAGAAAGGGGAAGTAACTGGCCCAGATGTGCTGGTCACTTAGGTAACAAAGGTACTGGGTGGAGACTCCTGCATGGAAAACAAAGGGGAGGAGGAAGCCTACATGCAGACTAGCACAGAGAAAAATGGCCCTTTCCCAGAGCAAGTCTAACATAGATAACCATAACTACTCAGGAGATGGAGATCAAGGCCAACTCAGGCAAAAGAATGTGAGACACTCAACCAATAAAAGCTTAGCATGGTGAGTGTCATTCTTGCAATGCAGGGATTGTAGATAGAGGGACCACAATCCAGGGTAGCATAGGCAAAACCCCACAACAACAAACATGTGAAACTCTATTTGAAAAATTACTAAAGCAAAAGGGTCTAGGAATGTAGTTTAAGTGTTTGAGTGCCTACTAAGCAAGTGCAAAGCCCTTAGTTCAAACCTCAATATCTCCAAACACATTGGATCCTTATATTGCAACACACAAAAAAATTGACTAGCAGCTGGAGCTGCTAAGATTTATGGAGGTTCTTGAAGATGGACTAAATGCATTTGTATTATGAGATGGACATGAGGTTTGATGAAGATGGGGCTATGACTGGAATGTTATGGTTAGGATATGAAGTATTCCCCCAACTAGTTCATAAATTCATGAGTTGGACCCCAGTGGGTGGTGCTATTTGGGGGTACCTTTATGAGGTGTGACATAGCTAGAGGAAGTAGGACACTGGAGGTATGTCCTTGGGCCCTGACCCCGCCTTCTCTCTTTCCTTCCTGACCAGAGTAGCCTTTACCACATGCTCCCTCCACCATGATATTCTACCTTACCACAGGACCTGAGACAGTAAAGCCCAAGAATGAAGAACCTAAACTAAAATCATGAGCCAATATAATTCTTCCTCTATTACCTTGCTTAGGCCAGGTATGTCACAATGGCATCTTTTAAATGTCTTGGATTTTCCAACTGTCTTCTCAATCTGTTGAGATTTTGTGCTTATTTTTCTTTTTATTGCCAATTAAAGCAATTTATTAATACAATATATCTTGACCAATGTCACCCCTTTCAACATTCTCACCCATTCCTCCCTTACCCACTCCTTCATTTTGTAGGCTATACATTAGATTCTTGACCACATTCTCTCCCTTGAAGTGCTGGGATGGGGTCAAGGGAAAAATAGTAGACATGTTTTATGCTTTTTATGCTTTGTTTTATGGATCTTGTGGGTAACATTAAGTCATTTTCACATATGGAAATAATATTACATTCATTGGATGTATTCTTTGCAATGTCATATAATTGTATTGACATATTATTACATCAGTCTACTGGTATTTTAATATGAA
>NW_012267580.1:397268-404768 GCF_000151885.1 Dipodomys ordii | reverse complement strand
TTTTATACAACACCTACAGACATACATTGTTTTCATCAATGCATGAAATTTTCATTAGATTATATATCAGGCCACTAAACAAGTTATAATAAAATTTTAAAAAGAAATCATATTGTGTATCCGTTTTATCTCTATGAAATAAAACTAGATGCCAATAAGAAAAAAATGAGAACTTATTGAAACATATGCAGACTGAACAACTAATTTGGAATGAGAATAAATCTATTGAAGAAATAAAAAAGAGATTTACAGGTTTCTTGAAAGAAATAGAGATGGAAATAAGCCATAACAAAACCTATAGGATAGAGAAAAAACAGTACTAAGATTTTTTTGCTGGTAAATTATAACTTATACCACAAAAATAAAAGGGATCATGACAGATCATTGTAAAAGGCAATATGCTAATAAATTAGAAACTTTAAAGAAATAGACACATTTCTTGACACATATGGCATACCAAAATTGAAACATGAGAATACAGAAAAACTGAGCAGACAAACAAAAAATAAAGAGATTGAATTGGTAATAAAAATTTTACCATCAAAAATCACTTTTAGAAAACAAATGCGAATTATTTTAAAACTAGTTAAAAGAATTACAAGAGTACAACCATTCTAAAGTTGTTCTTTGACACCAACATCACCAAAATAAGACAAGGACATAAAAGAAAAGAATATTATAGATCAATATCTCTAGTGAGCAGAGATGCAAAACTTTTCAACAAAATACTAGCAAATCAAATGCAGCATCATATTAAATAGGCCATAAACAATGACCATTTTAGTTTTACCTCAAGGATGCAAGGCTGATTCAACATATACAAATAGAGAAATCAATAAATGTAATATATTGCATCAACATAAAGGATAAATATCATATGATCATTTTGCATTTGAGAAAATTCAACACTCCTTCATAGTAAAACCTCTAAACAAAGTAAATATATATTAATCATACCTAGTAAGATATTGTGATATATAGAGAGCTAGATGAATTATATCTCAACCTAATAAGGCATTGTGATATATATCTTCATTATGTTACATACATAAGTGACATGTATACTCACATACATGATATATGAATATATTTACATGTTGTATATGTATATGCATGCACATATATACATATTTGTATATATTATAATCCCACAACCACCACCATACTCAATGTGCAAAGCTGAAAACATTTCTTCTAAGATAAGGAATGAGTGTACATTCTCGCTGTTGTATTCAATATAGAACTACAAGTTTTAGTAAGGGCAATGATGAATATGAAATAAATAAAAAGCATATAAGCAGGAAGGGAGGAAGTCAAATTATTCCTATTTGTAAGTGAGACGATTCTATATCTAAAAAGGCCTAATAATCCTACCAAAACAATATTATAACTGGTAAGGATATTCAGTAAAGTTTCAAGATAGAAAAATAAGCACTTGTTGTACACCAATAATGAATCCTGATAAACAAATCAGGAATACTATTCCATTCTCAATAATTTAAAAAAGTAGCCTAGCTACAGATTCACCTAGGATGGTTTGGAACATGGCTCAAGTGGTAGAGCACCTGCCTAGCAAGCATGAGGCTTTGATTTCAAACCCCAATACTGCTAAAATCACTTAAGAATAAATTCCATCAAGGAATCAAAGACCCTGTACTATGAAATTACGAAACACTGATGATAAAAATTGACGAATACAAAACAAATGGAAATACTTATGTTGATGGACTGGAAGAATGCATAATGTTAAAATGCCGATACTACACAAAGTGATTCACAGGTTTGATGGAAACCTCTAAAAATACTAGTTACACTCTTCACAAAGCTAGGGGGAGAACCCGAAATTCATATGGAATCACAAGGAGCCAAAGCAATCTTAAGTGAAAAGAGTATAATATCTGATTTCAAGACACACTGAAAGGCCATAGTAGTCAAAACAATGTTATTTTTTAAATAAAAACAGACATATAGATGAATGAAACATAATACAAGTCTTGTCATCTCTATATCTATGTCCAACTACTTCTCTTTGTGAAACTTAATCCACTTCTTTGTGTGGACCTTAAGATTAAATTTACAAATTAAAATTTTTAGTTTTAGTTTTTATTTTTGTGCTATTCCTGGGGCTTGAACTCAGAGCCTGGGCGCTGTCTCTCAGCTTTTCAGCTCAAGGCTAGAGCTCCACCACTGTGAGCCACAGCACCCCTTCACAAATTAAAAATTTTTAAGTGAGATTTAAAATGTTCACTTCAGAGATATCTAAGTCCACTGAACAACAGCCCATGGAACCTCCAAAACAGAATACATTTTAGGACAAAAAGGAAGTCAGTAAATAGTACAAGAAAATTGGAATAACTTCTTGTGTTTTATTAGACCAGTATGAAAATAAAAAATCTATGAATAAAAAAGACAAACTGTAGAAACTGGGTATATGGCTCAGTGGTAAAGTGCTTGCATAGCATGCATGAAGCCCTGGGTTCGATTCCTCAGCAGCACATAAACAGAAAAATCCAGAAGTGGTGCTATAGCTCAAGTGGTAGAGTGCTAGCCTGGAGCAAAAGAAAGCTCAAGGACAGTGCCCAGGCCCTGAGTTAAAGGCCCAGGACTGGCAAAAAAAAAAAAAAAAGAAACTGGAGAAAAACATGCAAACACATGGATAGTGAACAGTAAAGTCTCAAATAAGGGGGAATTTTTTTTTGATCTTTAAAATCAAATGAAAATAAAAATAAAATAGAATATTTTGGGATAAAATGAAAGCAGTTTGAAGAGGGAAGTTTACAGCTAATCTTAGAAACTTAGAAGGTTTACGTGTAATAATTACATTTTAAGAATAAGAAAAATCTGAGATAAATAACTTGTTGTTGTAAATTAGGGTCTTATAAAAATAAGAATAAACCCATCTCCAAATTAGTAGAGGAAAGTAAATAATGAAGACCTGAACTGAAGTTAACAATCTCAAAATTTTTCAAAAGAATTAAGTTTGACCTCGTTCGCTGATAAATATAAAAAAGAGTTGATTTTTAATCACTTTTCTGCTTAGTAAACTGCTTAGATACTTCCAAGGATATTGGGAGTATCTAGTCCTTGGACTAGAAATATTAGTTTTTACTATACTTACTTTTTTATCATTCTTCTTTCAAAAATGTTAATTATCTTTAAGTATTTATACAAAGGAGTTGCCATTTAACAAAGCAGTTTATGAATACAATGCGTCTTGATCAGTGTCACTCCTTTCAACATTCTCAGACACCCTGCCAGACCCACCCCTTTCCTTACTTTCCTTAATTTTGTAGTATTTATATTGAATTCTTGACTTCATATTCCTCCCTTCTCTTCTTCATCTATCTACACCTCTCTCATAGACCCCACCCTACCTCTTGCAAGTACCTGTTTCTGGTGCTTATTTTGTTGGACTTTGAATTTGCCTTTATTTTGAATAGATAAATACTGATTGGTTATTAGCCATAAATCTAAATAAATGTAAATATAATTGATATTTTAATGGTTGTGGGATTAAATTCAGGGCCTAACATTTGCTAGGCAGGAGCTCTACCATTTGAGCCATGCCTGAGTTTTTCAAGCTTTAGCTGTTTTTCAGATTGTGTCTCACACTACCTGAGCTGATTGTAATCCTTTAGATCTTTGCTTCTCAAGTACTTGGGATTACAGGCCACTGATGTTCTGCCAAGCGGTGCATAGTTTTGTAGTAAGTAATCTAACTTGATCAAGGAAGGAAAATTAAATGGTAGATTATAACTTGGCTCACTATATTTCCTTACTGCTGCTATTTTGTCTATGTGACTGCTTTAGTTTACATATTAATTAATTATGATTTGTTGTGATTTGTTGGAATATCCTAACCCAGTGCTAACTTATTTTTCAATCAACACAAACTGTCTTCAAACCTTCCTCCATCTGTGGAAGACACAATACACCGTTAAGGTGGCTCTACAGGGTTAAACCATCACATTAGGGATTGAAGGTAGGCTCATACTTCAAAAGAGAAATGGGCTTCTTCCAAGTTACTCTAGCTGATTAAAAACTTTGGCAAAGTAGCAGGGTGTAAAATTAACCCACAAAAATCAGTAGCTTATCTGTACGTCAACAATAAGAAGAATGACCTTGTTTGTGATCATTTGGGTAAATGTCCAAAAGTGGGATTGCTGGGTCATGGGGGAGCTCTATGTGGAGTCTTTTGAGGAACCTCCATACTGCTTTCCAAAGTGGTTGAACAAGTTTACACTCCCAAATCGTTTAAATAGGGATACAGGTGGATCCATTGCAACAATGAGATGTACAAGTCATTATGTGGAAAAACAAACTTTACAACTTTGGTGTGGGAGGGGGAGGAGGATTGGAGGGGAGGGGGGAAAGGATGGGAAGGGATGGGAAGGGGAAACAAAGGAGGAGGCTACAATGCTTGATAAGAAATGTACTCATTATCTTGCCCGTGTAATTGTAACCACTCAGTACAGTATTTTCACAATAAAAATAAAAATAAAAAAGAAAGAAAAAAAAGAAGAATGGGGCTGGGGCTGAAATTTTTAAAAAGCGACTCCTTTTGTAATAGCCTCTAAAAAAATTCCACCGGCTCTGGTGGCTCAGGCCTGTAATCCTAGCTACTCAGGAAGCTGAGATCTGAGGATTATAGTTTGAAACCAGCCCAGGCAGCAAAGTCCATGAGACTCTTATCTCCAATTAACCACCAGAAAACTGAAAGTGGTGCTGTGGCTCAAGTGGTAGAGCACTTGCCTTGAGCTGAAAAGCTGAGAGACAGTGCCCAGGCCCAGAATTCAAGCCCCATGACTGACAAAAAATACCTAGGAATGGGCTGGGAAGGTGGCTCAATGGTAGAGTGCTTGCCTTGCATACATGAGGCCCTGGGTTCGATTCCTCAGTACCACATAAGCAGAAAAAACCTGAAGAGGTGCTGTGGCTCAAGTGGTAGAGCATTAACCTTGAACTGAAGAGCTGAGGACCCAGAGTTCAGGCCTCACTAGCCCCCCCTCCCCCAACAAAACCCCTAGGAATAAATTTAACCAAAGAGCTCAAGGACCTCTATGATGAAAACTTTTAAAACTTAAGAAAAGGAAATTAAAGCAAATTTAAGGAAGTGGGAAAACCTCTTACGCTCTTGAATTGGGAGAATTAACATCTTGAAAATGGCAATACTGCCCAAAGCTATCGACAAATTCAATACAATACCTATCAATATCCTTACAATATTTTTTAATGAAATAGAAGAAGGAATCCAAAAATTCATATGGAACAACAGAAGACCTCAAATAGCAAAAAACAATCCTTAACAGGAAGAAAAGTGCTGGAGGATATCAATACCAAACTTCAAACTCTATTTTAAAGCTGTAGTTATAAAAAACAGCTTGGTACTGGCACAGGAACAGGCCTGAGGACCAATAGAATAGAATTGAAGACCTAGACATGATCCCACAGACCAATGGCCACCTTATCTTTGATAAAGCAGCCAAAATTATCAGATGGAGGAAAGACAGTCTCTTCAACAAATGGTGCTGGCAAGAATTTGCTATACACATAGAGAAAATTGAATTTAGAACCTTATATATCAACAGAATCAACTCCAAATATATCAACAGAATCAACTCCAAATGGATCAAAGACCTCGTGGTAGAAGCATAGACCCTGAAAACATTACAGGAAGGGTTAGGGGATATGCTAGGGCTCTTCAGCACATGTCAAAACTTCCTAAAGACCCAGAAACACAACAAATCAAAGAAAGGCTGGATAAATGAGATTGCATTAAGCTGCTGAGCTTCTACATTGGTAAAGGCCACCTTGCAAGATAAATAGAAAGCCCACAGATTGGGAGAAGATCTTCACTAGCCATACAACGGACAAGGGTCTTGTATAAAAAATATACCTAGAGCTCAAATTTTAAACTCCCCAACAACAAATCCTCAAAGAAACAACCACTCCCATTAGTAAGTGGGCTAAAGAATTAAAAAGAGACTTCTCTGGAGAGGAAATAAGAATGGCCAATAGACACATTAAGAAATGTTCAACATTGCTGGTCATAAAAGAAATGCAAATCAAAACCACACTGAGATTCCACCTCATCCTAGTTAGAATGGCCATTATCAAGAAAACAAATAATAACAAAACCTGGTGGATATGTAGCCAAAAGGGAACACTACTACACTGTTGGTGGAAAATGTAAAATGGTTCAACCACTCTAGAAAGCAGTATGAAGGTTCCTTAAAAGACTAAGCACAGAACTCCTCTATGATCTAGCAATCCCACTCCTGGGCATTTATCCAAATTATCACAAGCGAGGCTGAACCTACCAGCACACCTATGTTCATTGCAGCATTATTTACCATAGCTAAGATATGGAATCAACCCAGATGCCCCTCAGTAGATGAATGGATCAAGAAAATGTGGCATAATTACACAATGGAATTCTATGCTTCTATGAGAAAGAATAACATCATCCCATTAATAAAGAAATGGAAAGACTTGGGAAAAAATCATGTTAAGTGAAGTAGGCCAAAGAAACATAGGCTCCATGCTTTCCCTTTTTTAAATAATTACTATATGTCTAGGATAGTCCTAGCAAATGATCGCAATAGCTCAATAACTGTGTACATATGACCATATAAATTGATGCTAATTGAAATGAACTCTAAGACATGGAAACAACGGGCCCTGTTTTGCTTGTTGACCTTGTCATCAATGTACGGTATCAGTTTCTTTCTTTTTATTTTATTTCATTTTTCTTTTTCCTTTAGTTTATCCCTGGTATTCACTGTCTTTGATTCTGGTACCCTAAGTCTTGTATATATGTTTATCTGATTTGGGGATAGGAAGGGTAATAACAAAATGGTGAAACAAGGACAAAGGATAACTCAATGCAACAATGATACTCACAAGACATTATGTTGAAACTTTACAACCTGGCGAGGGGGCAGGGAGGGAGGGAAGGAGGGAAGGGACAGTGGGTAGAAAGAAAGGAGTGGGTAACAATGTTCAATAAGAAATGTACTCATTACCTTACTTATGTAACTGTAACCCCTCTGTACAGCAGCTTTACAATAAAATTTTAAAAATGTCAAAAAGAGAAATGGGCAATTTTGATGTTTACATGATTTACAGAAATCTTCTAGATGGGGCAGTATTTAAAACTAATGGTGATCTACTGCATCCAGAGTTTAGTTATTTCTCATTAAAATTTATTTTTATTTTTTAAAATTATCTTAAATAATTGTACAAAGGAGTTATCATTTAACAAAGCAGTTCACAATATTTCTTGATCAATGTCACTCTTTTTGGCATTCTCACCTATCCCTCCCCTACTCATCTCTTCTCTCATCTTCTTAATTTCATAGAATATACATTTAATTCTTTTTTTTTTTGCCTGTCATGGGGGCTGAACTCTGGGCCTGGGCGCTGTCCCTCAGCTCTTCAGCTCAAGGCTAGCGCTCTACCACTTGAGCCACAGCACCACTTCCAGCTTTTTTCTTTTTG